>NC_136001.1:13440000-13665000 GCF_048128805.1 Centroberyx gerrardi
CACTGCCGGCATTAAAGGTGAAGTAACATTTTAGAGGATGTAGTCATCTGCGGGTTTTTTTTTTATATATAGTGAGCAATCAGTTTTCCAAACTTGATGTTACTGGAAAAAGAGGTACATTGTTGTTTTTCATAGATTAGTGATCTTTGAATTCAGAATTCTTTAAAATGGTACTGTTTATTACATAATAGGGATTCATAATTTATTTTGTTTGAATCATAAATTATTTAATTAAAAATTAAAAAGTGCATTTTGGTCAAAGTTTTTGTGTCCTGTAAAATAGAATGAGCCTGGGTTCATTCATTCATACATCGTTTTTGAGTATTTTTTTTAAATGAGTAATTTAACTTTTAAGTAGGCTACGTTTTGACTGAAGTACTGTACTTTGCTATATTGTAAATCACATCCATTACAGAGTACAGATTTTTATTAACTCTCCATAAGCATTGCATCAGAAACTGGCCAACTGTGGAGCCTTTCTAAATGCAGTCAGCCGAGAGAAGAAGAGGATTAATCTGGCTTTAGTTTTTTTTTTCCTCTGAGTACATTTTGTACTCAGAGGAATACATTTTATATGAGCTACTTTCACTTTTACTTTGGTCGATTTTTATATCAGTAATTTTGTCACTACTTCAGTAAAAATTCAGCAAAGTAACAATACTTCTACTTGAGCGGGATATTTTGCTATTCTTTCCACCACTGGTAATCATATTACTGTACTCAGTAACGCATTTCCACCCAACACTGTTTTGTGCGCAGCAGCTGGCTTACTGCGTATTGTTGGTTTTACCAGCAGTGTGAATGGGATTAGAGAGTGTGTGTACAGGTTCCTTCAGTCATCAAGGTCCTTTTAACTTTCTTCAGTGAACCTGTTCACATACAAGGCTGTGTGCAGACTGCATTCCCCCAGTTTGTTTTCTGTGTGTGTCTGTGTGTGTGTGTGTGTGTCTGTGTGTGTGTGTGTGTGCAGGTGTGTGTTTGTAGACTGAATTCCCTGGAATTTTATACGCTATATGAGCAGCAAACACAAACATCAACTCCATGTTGGTTTAGAGGAATTACTATTAGATGATGCGTCACGCTGAAAATGACTCGCATATGATTAATCGCTCTTAAAGAATCATTTAATCCTGTAAAAGATGGTTGGCAGGACAGCATCGCGGTGGTCATTACCCATGTAGTTTGATGCTATGCTCAATACAAAAGTCCTCTTTGTTATGAAAAATACTCTCCCATATACTTGTTATGACGACTGCCAGCCAGTTCACAAAAGTCCATGAAACAACCACATACACATTTTGTCTGTGAAAAATTAAAAATGTTCTTGCTTAATACAGCAGTGAAATACTTTGCCAAGCTGTATCACTCACACTTAAGTAGAACTATAACTGTGTATACTTGACGAGCCTCGTTGTACCCTGCGTAACCAGCGTATTATGCAAGAGTGGATTATGTGCTGTGTTGGATCTAAGGGCAAATTACATACTTGTCTCTTTCAGTGAGTATCATCCAGACAAGCACTATACATGGCTGCCCTTCCCTCCAGCCCAGTGTAACCCCTCTCTACAGAACAGAAAGAAGGGAATGGAGACAGAGAAAGAGAGAGGGAGAAACCGAGAGAGTGAGAGAAAGAGAGAAAGAGAGAGTGAGAGTGAGAGAGAGAGAGAGAGAGACAGAGAAAACATCCAGAGAGAAAAAGATAGTGAAAATGAACGAGGGAGAAAGAGAAGAGAGAGAGAGGGAGGGAGAGAGAGAGCCAAAAGCAAGGTGGTGGGGGGGTAAGAATGAAAAACGTTTACGTCATTGTTCACCAATCAATTGAAAAACAAAAATCTGTTATGTTGTAATGTGGAATAAATGAAAGACCTCACAAAAGAATCGTATTGTTGAGGACTTAGTGAAAAGCATGTGGCACTTAAAAAAGGGATAATGTCCCCTCTGTCACAACTGATGTCATTGTCAAAGTCGGTCCCCCTTCGCTCCTCAGTGCCTCCCTCCCACCCATCCATCACACACGCCCCCCCACCCCCCTCCCCTCCCTCCCTCCAGCCCTCTGTCCTTACCTCTCTCTCCCTCCCTCTCTCCACCCAATGCCCCTGGCCCTGCAGACGAGCTCTGCAAGGATTAATTAACCAATTAGGAGAGGAGCCCCTGGGAGGCGTTCGAGGGTCCCCTTGTTGTCATTAGACACACACACACACACACACACACTGAGAGACACAGGCCTCAATTAGGCTGTGATAGACCCTGGATGACTCGCTGACTGGAAGACGCAGCTCCAGCAGCGGTGTTCATCTCTCCCCTTGAGTGAGTGAGTGAGTGGGTGGGTGAGTAACCTTTTAATTGAATTATGATTATTATCCTGATGTCCACTGTTTCCTGACCCCTCCTCTCGCCCTCTCTATCCCCCCGAGGTGCTGCTTGATGACGGCTGATTAAGGAGGAACCCACATATGAAGGATGTGCAGGTTCACCCCCCTTTCTTCCCTCTCTTCCCCTTTTTCTTTAATGCTTCTTCTTTCTCTCTCTCTCTCTCTCTCTCCCCCGCAGAGATCGATGTTCATTCCATCGCTCTGAGCAACAGGCTTGAAAGCTTTGTGTCGGCGAATTTACCTGAAGGGGAACATCCGTCTCACGCTCGCTCTGTGTTCTCATGGGTGGGGGAGGTGGTGGTTAGAGAGAGACAGAGAGACAGTGACAAAGAGGGAGAGACGGGGAAATGCAAGAGAAGAACCGAGGACATACAATATACAATAAGAGGCAGAAGAGTAAAAGAACTTCTGAAACACAGATACACAGACATCAACAATGTTTTTCCAAGCCAGTGTGCGAGCGCGCTACATCATAACATCGGTCCCTATCTGCGGCAGGGTTTGGCGGCTGATGTGCTTCCTCTGCTAGCTGTCCTGCCCTCCTGCACGACTAGATTGACAGGAGCGGGGATGCTGGTGGACTGTGGGCCGTGCAGGGCTTCAGTACAGTATGCTGAGTGTCAGCGCTGACTGGCCTGATTAGGACGATACCACAGACGGCCACAGACAACAGCAGGGGAGGGGAGGGGTGGTGGTGCCGGAGCTGGCCCTGACAGGACAAGATGGGCCCCCCGCTTCCCATCATTGCTCATCCCTCACTTCCTCCATTTGTCTGCTCACTTGGCCAGCCATCACAGCTGATCTGCATGCCAGCGTGTGTCCTGGATAGGATGGGATGCAGATATATATCGGTTAAATGATTGCTTGACCTCTGGGTTAGGACACTTAACCCCTGTGAGGGAGAGTTGCTCAAGAGCCTCAGATTGGTGCATAAGTGTGTCGACCCCCCACAAAGCATTTACGTGCAAAAAAGGACCCATGGAGAGGGTCACTGGGGTGCCATTACACTGGTTAATGTATTCGTATACTGTCTAGGTCGGCACACATTCATCGATCAGTGATGATGACCACAACACTTAATCTAGCCAATGTTCTTAAAGCTGCACTAGGCAAAGTTTTAATGTAAATATACACTTATCTTCCTTAAGCACAAAGTGGGGCTGCAACAGAGTAGGACACCCCATCCTCCCCAAATGAGACCCTGTGAGAAATGAAATTCTGGGGTCAGGTATGGACACTTCTCTGCCCACAGGCAAATCTACATTTTAGAGTAAAATGCAATCTCCTAAACAGCAGAGAGTAGTGCTCTGTCCAGAGAAAGCTGGACTCACCAATGTTAGATCTTTTGCCTCTCTCCTATATCATTTGGTATAAAGTGATCACAGGCCGGTAAGGTTGGTAAACATGAGCTTGCTGTGTGCAGTTTACCGACGTCATGTTACATGATTTCTGGGTGTTAATGTTAAAAGTAACACCTCTCGCTGCCATTTGGAGCTGCCAACGTGTGAAGTTGCCTAGTACTTAGGTCATACATACTGTTCAGACCCACACAGGTCGTATTATGTTATATATCATTTTTATGTTGGAAACTTGCTTTGCATAAACACATATAGAGTTCTGTATGCTTAGAGTAGGCTGTTTTCTCTACATGAGCATCATGAGACTTAAGCCAGAAGGCAGTATTTACAATAGGCTATTTATTGCCATTAAGCCCTTTTTCACTGAAACCTTGCATCTTAAGAAACTCATAAGAACTGTGTGTTACCTTACGGTTATTGACCAAAACCAGCACAATTTTTCATTGGCGGCCGCGACACAGTACTGTATTCCTGACATTTTAGCATGATTTATGAATTGGTGGATTGGTTATTCAGGGCATTGAAATACAAGGGCTTTCCTGGACACACCGATGAAAGGAGAAAGAGAGAGAGGGGTCTTTTCTGAGTGGCCGAGTGATCCGACCCTATCTCCTTTCCATCTGTTAGTGATCTCCCAGAGCACTGCGCGCTGTGAATGAGTGCAGGGGAGAAAAAAGGGAACGAGAGGAAAGGAAAGCAGAGGTTTTACTGCATCCTGGTACATCCTGCCTTAATGAGGCCCCCCTCTCTGTCTGCCCATCTGTCCCCAGCGGGATTGGCTGCACAGGGCCCCCGTGTTAGAGAGGAGGTATGTTTTGTATGTGTGTGTGCGTGTGTGTGTGTGTGTGTGTGTGTGTGTGTGTGCAAGGGAGATGTGTTCGGGAGCAATGGATTCTGTCAAGTTAAAAGCAACCACACACCTCTTTGAAAGGCATCTCGCACAGCAGAGAATAGTCGACTTTTATGGATTTTACCATCCATTGCCTTTTATTTGTCACTATCTGTTTCTCAACATTTGGTTCTTGCAACATGGAGACTATTCACTTACAACAGCACATGTTTAGGATTCCCCCCCATCTCATTTAACTCCCCTGTAGGAAGGGACTGAGTCATCCATCCTTAACCCCCCCACCCCACCCCTCCCCACCTCTGATGACCCCTCTCCGTGGTACAGTCTCATTAGCCTGAGCTGCAGCGGCTTGTTAACCCCACTAATCGAAATGGGAATGAGCATAAAAGAGCCCAAGAATTTACTGCCAGGTCCACACTTCAAAGGGACAGTGGGGGGGGGGGATAGGTGAAGAGGGAGGAAGGGGTGGGGGAAGGGGACAGGGACATCTGAATGCAGATGGAGGAAGAAAGTATAAGGATATCATCTAGTGTATTGAGTGTGTGTGTGTGTGTGTGTGTGTGTGTGTGCGTGTGTGTGCTTTCAGAAGTGCATGTTGGTTTGGTTTGAAGTGATGGTTTTGGTAACACTAATGCTTAAGACAAGGTCTTGGTTGTCATAGAAAAGCACAACATATAAATTGGCAAAATAATAGACAGATTTTAGCGTCAATTTTATTAAAATAACAAAAAAAACAAAAACCTGACACTCACAGTTGAAGTTTCCTCAATCCACCTACAAAGTGTTTGTACTACAGTAGGCTGGATCCTGTGTCAAATTCCCACAGTTCTTTAAATAATGTATGCGTTACAGAGGCATGCTGTGGCGCGTCCTGCTCTCATCATCTCCAGTAGAGCTGCCAAGACTCTGACAGGCTCCTACAGTAATATCTCTACTTTACTAGCACCGCAGGACTAAGGGCCAATTCGCTTTACAAATCATGCAACTGCTGAGGTCAAGGAACTATCTTATTTTTACCTATTTATTTCTATAACAGAACGAGCTGCGACAGTTGAATGCAGCTTTATTGTTGTAGTAGTTTTCCCTAATGTTGACACTTATGTCAGCTTCATAACATTTGTATGTTCCCAGTTTAGTCACTGGGCCAAACACTGGGAGGTGGTTGCTATGAAGGGCCCAACCCTAATATTTTAAAAATCCGCCCTCTCTTGCCACAGCATGAAGAGTCAAGGAAAGAGTGACCAATCTTTAAAAAAAAAAAAAAAAAATAGCCTTCAGATTGTTTAAAAAAGTAAGACTTTTTGCAAGGCATATTCAGCATTTTCTGCAAACTCAATAAAATGAGCCTGATGACTGCTGTCAAGAAGGAAAATATTACTGACTCTGGTTTTAAAGCTGCAAGGATCAGTCAGCACGCCCCCACTCCTCCATATCTATTCAGTCTGCCGGGCGTGGCAGTCAACACTTGGCAAACTCCAAAATCCCAGAGGTGCAGAAAGCTACTTTGTCAAGGGGAACATGTAATCCATTTATTCAGTCATATATGTTTATCTTTTGGATCCTTTGTGTCACTTACACTGTGGTTGTTTGCTTTGTGTCATTTTCAGTGTCAGCACAAACTTCTTTATTTTTATTATTCAAACAAAGTGAGAGACTGTGGTTTGGTTAGGTAGGCCCTGAGAGGGATTTGGCTCATCCCGATTCACTGCGCATCACAATAGCGGGTATGAAATCTTTTAATACCTGCCCACTCGTTACTATCCAAGCCATCAGGTGCTTTTAGATACAAGGCTTGGAGGGACCTGATATTGTGCCAAACCAATTCACAGAGGATGACTGGAAGTTTATTTAGAAATTCTGACTTATTCATACACAAGTTGACTGACAAGGGACACTGAGGTCAAACATGAACCACCGTTAAAGTCATCTCAGATCAAGTGTGCATGGCTGTACTAAAATGATCCTGCACAGTGGTGCTCTATCTATCTCTATGCAATCTCAATATTACATTTTTCCAACCAACTATGGTGTAACTGGTGGTAAACATGTAGGTTTCTGAATTACTGCCCTCCCCACTACTTAGCTATATCTCTTTTGACCCCTCCATCTCTGCCCTGTTTATGTTTTTTTACTCTGGAGCAAACCAAATGATAAACATCTATTTGTTTGATCTTCACTACAGATGAAAAAGACAATAATCACTTGCACAAGATGGTGTTCAGCAAAGGCAAGCTTTGAAAGTTTTAGTGGGAATGTGGGTTGTTGCAGAGGAAAATGGAGAGAGAGAGAGAGAGAGAGAGAGAGAGAGAGAGAGAGAGAGAGAGAGAGAGAGAGAGAGAGTGTGTGTGTGAGAGAGATTGAGACTAGAGGAGACACTGAGACAATCCTGTGGTTTGACTGGTACTGTATGTCTCTAATTCTACATCATATGCTGTATACCAACTTATGTTTTGAAATTGTGCGGCTTCACAATAAGAGCGCAATTTTGCAGCAATGACAACACTTTCTTGAAGGACCTTGTATGTTACCCAGTACATAATGATCGTCAATGCAGTGTCACCAAATGTCTCACCGATGTTCCCATAATGAACCTTATTATGTTAATTGAAAACTGTATGCAGTTTCTGTGGCGTGACTGATTTGGGGGGTTTGTAGCCCAGCTAACCTACATATGATCCAAACAACAGACACTTCCTTTCATCTGGTTCTGATGGAACTCTTGATGTGTCCTTCATCTTCTCCACAAATGCACACACACACACACACACACACACACACACACACACACACACTCACACGCATACACGCACACACTCACACATATATTCTGTGTTCCTAATTTTTCCAGTCACTATTCTTTGGCACCAGCAGCCCTCAGCTGCCCAAACTGTCAATTTTACTCACGTCTCCAGCTGGGTGGAGAGAGGAGCCGTGTTCCCCCCACATCACTCATGCTGAACAGGGTTGTGTGCGCTCACTGGCAGAGACAGAATGACTCTTTGGCAAGTTTACGATGAGCAGGGGTGACACTTACTTCTGCTCATCACCTTCACTATTGCTGAAGATGGAAAACAGTGCTGCGCAAGGATGTTAAAAGTGTTACATAAATATTTGAGATGTTTGAGAGTTGTGTTCCAAAATGAAATATGAACCATTACACGTACAAAATGGTTGATAGGAAAACAATATTCCAAATTAGGATGTTTTTTAAAGGATAGTAGGTAACTTAAGTCTTCAGTTGACAAAACTTTAATCAATGGGATTCTTTCTATTTTAGAGATATTGAATGATGAACCTAATGACCTTTCCCTACATGGTTATACAGTGTTTCATAAATGAACTGTTTATTTTCAGTTGCAATATAATAACATCATAATATAACAACATAATATGCAAATGGTGCTATTTAATTTTGAATTTGAAAAAGGATGTATCATTTTTAATGTTATGTATTGACATGTGTAGGAGTATTGATCATACTGCTTGTCTGTCTCAAATATATATTTTTTGTAAAAAATGTGATTTGGCTTGCTGTACAAACCATAAAGAAAGCAAATGGAAAAAAAGCAGAAATGCAGTTTTCAGTAATATTACAGCCAGCTAAATTCTAACTGACATTAGTTGGATCACTTGACAACAAAAACAACATTATTTGGGGCAGGCATCAATAGTCAAGCCACAATGGCTCTAGTATGCGCTTCCAGCAGAAAACCAGGACAATTATTTTTGGAAGTCCTGGCCTGTCACAGGTCTTTAGAGGCAATCATGTGGCCATAAATATTAAACCGTGAAATATGTATTACAGAAGGGCAGACTGAAGACAACAAGGGAGCTTTTGGAGAGATGAATGACATCAGCGCATCATGTTTGTGAGGACAACATGGTCAGGAGGGCTCGAAAACCACCCTTGTGGTCTGACAGATAGATGGAGAGATAGAGACAGAGAGAGAGAGGGAGAGAGAGAGAGAGAGAGAGAGAGAGAGAGAGAGAGAGATGTTGATCACAACTATCCTTGTGGGTTGACTGCTGTAATGCTGCATGCGAGGAGAGGGGGTTCACTGGAGGACAATGAAATGAAATCCTTCTAATCCAGACCTTACGCACACATTTTGGAAGGCCCATAAGTGGTACCATACTTACTATGTATTTTATTTATTACCTCAGTCTGTCAAGTCAATGCCAAAGACAATTTTCTGTCGTGTGATGGATAATAAAGTTTTCTGAATCTGAATCTGAAGTCAAAGTCAGCTTCCACTGCTTTGCTGCTGCTTCCGTCTCATGACCATGCAACCCTATAACATTGAATATGTGCATATCAGCCAAGCCTGTGGTTGTGCCTGTTGGGTAGGTTATGTTTGAATAATCTGATGAGACAAGGACAGTACAATAACCATAAAACAAATCACCCAAAGTGGAAAATGACAGGCAAAGAAAATTAGACTCAAATGAGTTTGAGTGATAAATTTTGGTAAATCTAAGGCAGAGTATGGTCATATATCCAAACGAGTGGAATTCTGTAACAAAACACATTATGGGCAAGTATTAATTAGATTTAACTGTCCATGGGTTATGCATTAATGAGAGGTTTTCAGTCCTGCTGGGAGAGGGACAATTGGAAAATTCAGATCAAATAAAGTATATAAACATCAACCCACTGAAGCATTGAACCTCTCCAATCATCACAAACGATTCATTTTTTCTTCTCTGACTTCTGGATGTAGATCCAGCCTTTTCCATAAAGTAAAAAAAAAAAAAAAAAAAAAAAACTGTCATTGCACTTGTCACTTTGCAGCATGTCAAAAACGGAGAATGTATTCAAGCCTTTGGCGAAGTGTGACCTTTTAGGGCGGCCTAGGCGCAGTTTCCCTAATTAACCCGTCCTCTTCATGCATACAGACATTCATATCCACACACACCACGGTGCCTCCTTCATTAGACAGACACGGAGATCAACAGATTAATTTAATCTGCATAAATGCAAATGTCCTCCTTGTGCGTCCTGTACTTTGTGCGTTCAAGATGGCACGTTAGCGCAGACGACACAGTGCACGGGCCGAGGAAACTCTTCTCAACGTTTCTAATGAGGCTGTTTGCTGGCAGACTAAGGGTCATGTCAAATGTGACACAGTATAATCTGTAAAAATGATATTGTATACTATAGGTCTATCCTCGTTTAAGCCCCTTACGAAAAAAAACTAGACAATAGGCCTAATGCTTCAATATTTTTTTAGAGACATTATAGCCTAAGTCCCTAAGAGAATATTATAGTATTATTATCATGATCAAAATATACATATCATAAACTACGAAAAGGTCACTATAAACTCACTATTAAGTACCACTGCACACTATACGTCCCTATAGTATATTATAGGAATATTATTCGTTAAGAAGTGATCATTCGTTCTTTTTTCACACTGCATATGAGCCTATAGGCCCGTCGTTAATTAGTTTGAGACAATGAACACTTGGGCTTGAATTGGATGCGTGGCCCTCATCATCAGCCTCATTAAGGCAATAAATATACATTGATTATTAATGCAAATGAACCTCGCTCCTAACGCGCTGTAGCGGTCGGATATCAATGCGCTGACAAGTCCGTGACAGAATCCACGCGTGACAAACGGGACAGGGCTGCATCTTCTTCCTGCTTCGGAAAATCAACCGTGAAAAGCTTCGATTATTAGACATGCAAAATAACTAAACACATGTTTACTCTCATAGACGGCATCAACACAAAAACGAGAATGTAGGCTAGAGAAAGTAAATGTAATCGAAATGAACAGGAATGTCTTCAATGACTGAGTGAATCTGTCAAACAAACTTAAGACGTTTTTGACATTTTTTTTTTTCGCTGAGAAAAACCCCCGAAAAAAAGAAATTATGTAGCCTAGATATAGCAAAAAATAATGAATAAAAAAAGTATTTTGCGCGCACCTTTGTACTAATGTAAAGTTTCTGGGACAAAAATAAACTAGAATGTGCTGGTGCTCCGTTATGTAAAACACGGCAGTAAATGCTTGGCATTTTGGTAAGACATGAAATAATTGTATTCAGTGAATGGTGAAAATGTCACTGACTGTATTAACTCAGTCAGTTATTCTTGGACACCACGAGAGAAATGCAACACAGATTGAGATGTAAAAGGCCATAAGATGCTCGGTCCACTTCATTTGTTCATCACGGGGCATTTGCAAAAAAGGCTGCTTAATTTCTGTTCCTAATAAAAATAAATAAATAAATAAATAAATAAAATGATGTGCTGACAAGTGCTTTGCAGTAGGCTAATGATGATATTTAATTTAAAAAAGCATTCAAGACAGCAACAGAAATATGTGGAAACGAATTTCAAAATCAAATCAAGGAATAAAAAATACACCAGATATAAAGTTCATACCCAAAGATCAAACAACTAATCAGTTAGAGCCAGGTCCTTGCCTCCAGTGTAATCTTGCTAATTGCCTGTTGTCATGTTCTCAAAATATTCAAAATTCACAGGATTAAGTTTTTGTTATGTTGCATTTATAATAATAGTAATAATAACAACAATAATAATAATTTCATCATTAATAATAATAATAATAATGATAATAAAGGTGATAATCATTGTGTCAACATCATCATAACATATTTGTCACTGAAATCTGCAAATATACTCCACTTTTTAGTGGCAGAGAGAGAGAGGGAGAGGGAGAGAGAGCGCTCTGCTGAAGCAGTTAAAGAGCTTTCATGGCATTTAAATTGTCTTTATAAAGTGCCTGAGTGGCAGTGATACCTAAAAGGCCTTTAGCCTCAGCACTGCTGCTTCACTCCCTCACATTCTGTTATGTGGAGCGGGGCCATACTAGCCTGCATTTAACAAGTTTCCCCCCCTTTTAAAGACACGTTTAAACAAACACAGCTCTTTTCTGCATCCCCCGCCAGCCTGCCTTTGAGCCCGGCACAGTGTGAAAAGGTGGAACCGGGCTTTGACGGTTTGTGTGCCGCAGCGGGGAGAGCGAGCGCAGAGGGGCGAGAGAGCAAGAGGGGAGTTGTGTGTTACCACTGTGGGCTTGGCCCTGGGTAAATACATGGGATTTTACAGAGGGGAGAGATGAATGGGGCTACCCGCCTGGTGAATGGAGGTGCTGGGCCCGCGCTCATTAGCCTGCTGGAACCAAGACTGCTGGGCTCACAGGATAATAGAAGGCAGGGCAGCCGCGGTTCCAGGTACAAAAGGGGGTCTTGATGAGTATGTGGATCCCCGCTGGGCTCCCACTGAAATGGAAATGCTGTAATTGTCATGATCTGATGACTGGCCGGCTCCTCCCAGGCTGTATCGGCTGCTCCCAGCCCTTGTCCCGCTGTGATCGCATCATCAGGCGGGGGGCACAGGCCCTTGAGAGAGAAGCAGGCAGAAGTTGTCCCTCGACAGCTGATCTGGCATCAGATTTGCAAATTTCTCACTAATAGTTAAAGCTGGGAAAGGGGATGGGGCATCTGATTCCTTGTCAATGTAACAGGACAGGTTCACCTTAGAGACATGAGACTCTGCAAAGTTTGTTGTGAAATATCTCTGCCGGACCTGCACCATCCACTGTAATGAGCACATCTTTTTTCTGATTAATTTGGGTAAGAGTGTGTTTATTGTTCG
This sequence comes from Centroberyx gerrardi, assembly GCF_048128805.1. Taxonomy (NCBI): domain Eukaryota; kingdom Metazoa; phylum Chordata; class Actinopteri; order Beryciformes; family Berycidae; genus Centroberyx; species Centroberyx gerrardi. The sequence continues at coordinate 13,452,214 of NC_136001.1, forward strand.
TGAATTTGGTTATTAATCTTCCTCCTTCCTCCCCGCATCACATGGTGAAAGTGTGAAAAGAGGCATGAAAGCCCAGTGATTTCACATGACAACAACACAACCTGACATACCAACCAATGCCTGGCACTTAAAGTAGTGGCAACAAACACTGTTTCACGGAATTAGTTTGGTTCATGGAGCCGATTGTGTGTCTTCAGCAAGGCTAACACCAGGCCATGTACATTTAGAAGCACAAACGAACCTAATTGAAGTTGTTTGGTCGTCGTTTATCATAGGAGCAAGACTTTAAGGAGTGTGAACAACCTCTCTGCACCCGACAAAGCCTTTTCGTACATCACGTTAAGCAAGAGAGACGTGCCTGTGAGTTTCTTCTCTCTGCTCCTCCGGCACATCTAATTTACCCAGCGCATGGAGCGGCTACAGGCTTTGTTTGCAGTGTCCCTGCCCTGAGACAGAGCAGCTCTCCTGCACTACACTAAACTGGCTTGGCAGCCGGCGTGTGTGTAGTGCCAGGCTTGAGGGAGGGTGTGTGTGTGTGCGTGCATGCTCATATGTGTGTGTCTGTGTGTGTGCATTCGTGCACGCGCACACCCGTAGCTATTTGTCTATGTTTGTCTGTGCCGGGATGGAGGGGAACAAACGTGTGTGTTATGGGCCTGTATGTATGCACAGACTTATATCCGTGTGTGTTTGTGCGTGAGTGTGTGTGTGTGTGTGTGTGTGTGTGTGTGCACACACACCAGCACAGGGGAATAGAGCAGGGTGGCCGAATCCTCGTACCACCTCTTTTGGCACTCATCAGTTCGTGACTTGTGAAAAGCGCCGAAGTGAGGATTGTAAGTGAGCAGGACACTCGTCACAGGTCCGCCCATGAGACTCGGTGACACCTGTCATCACAGCTTACTCTGAAGACCTGCTACACGCCACCTCCAGCCTCGCCTCGCCTCGCCTCTCCTCTGCTCCGCCACGGATGGATGGGGGGGGGTGTAGGAGGAGGGGGGGTGCAGGGGGTGGAATTATAGATCCCCTCTTTCTCTTTTCTCCGTACTGGTAGCGAGGTTAGAGGGCACAGTGCAGGCGGAGAGCAGGATGGAGAGGGATGGAGGGATGGGAAAGTCTGCCCGGTTAGCGTACGTCCTTCAGATATGCATGCTTCTCTGGCCTGTGGCTATAGCTCGCCTGCCTGGCTGACCGCATACTCAGGACAAAGAGGCCGTGTGTGTGTGTGTGTGTGTGTGTGTTCATGCTGGTGAGTATGTGTCAGTATGTAAAACTGTGGAATTGTAAAGCAATTTTTTACACCCGCATTCCATTCAAGTTTTATTTCACTTTGGTAATGAATCAGTTAACATCCATTAAAAATGTCTTCACTCAGATGAAGAGAATTTTAATGGAACGTTTTACTATATTAGTTATTATATTAGCGTGGAAATGTTTATTTTTCCCTCCAGCTTTATTGCTTGATAGTTCATTGCATGCTTAACAACACAGGGCTGATAGCGGGCCCTGTACTGATTCACAGTACTAAAAAGTGGGAGAGAAAGAAAGAGGGAGAGAGAGAAAAAAAAGCTTGTTTGGTTCAGAAACCATTTAACAACTTCCCCTGGAAATTGAAAGAGGAAATAGTTTTGGGCTGGATTGCAGTAGGGGGGAATGAAGCCCATATGAAGACCAGATGAAGAGAGCGAGCAGCCAAGCAGGACCGACAGTGGGAGAAGTGGAGAGAGAGAGAGAGAGAGAGAGAGAGAGAGAGAGAGAGAGAGAGAGAGAGAGAGAGAGACTTTTGATGTTCTTCATTTACATCTCACAACAAAACAGAGGAGAAACGAACTGAAATCACCTTAAAAAAAATGAAACAGAGAGAAAAACAGAGAAAAAAGAAAAAAGAAGAGAGAGAGAGAGAGAGAGAGAGAGAGAGAGAGAGAGAGAGAGAGAGAGAGAGAGAGAGAGTAGGGGGATGTGGAGTTGCTGGGTGTTTATGAGGTCATTTACCAAACTCGTGTTTTCAACATTTCCTCCCCACTTTAATTTTTCAGCTTTGTTCTACTCTAATTACTTCCATCCACATGTGAGAGTTGTGTGTGTGTGTGTGTGTGTGTGTGAGCGTAAGTGTATGCGCATGTCACTGTATTTGTGTGTGTATGTGTGTGTGTCATTGTGTCATAGACAGAATGGAAACATCCCCACTTAACCTCCTTTCTACGTTTCAGTTTCTTCTTCACGGTCCGCTGTGCACATTTATACAACAGTTTAACGTAGTATGAAGGGTGTCATTCTAAAATACTATTTCTCCACCAGTTTGAAAAAAAAAATTACCTCATATTAAATATTTCAGAAAGAGAGAGTATTTTAAAGTATAGGCCTCAAAATGTCCATAATAATCCAAGACAATTTTTAAACAGTCTTTTTTGTGTTGAATTTTTAATTGGATGCTTTATAATGTAAAAAGAAGTCATTACCTGCCTGTGAAATGCGATGCTGAAAACGCTTCACCTGCAGGGCAAAATAATACATACTTTCTTTTTTTTTTTTTCTTAAATTAAATTATCATTTTATCACTGCCGCATTTTCTGATCTGTTGCTTTCTGGCAGCTTAATGAAAATGGCAGCGACCCAACTGACATGTCAAGGGACTCATGAGTAATTTTCAAAAGAACTCACATTAAAGTTCAATATTAAATGAAACAATTAAACAGTCAGACATATGAATAGTTTGCGGTTGTCACTGTGTGATTGTGCGCTGTCTTCCACCACCACAGACGGAGTGTTACCACAGGTGTGTCATCACAGCAGAGCGCTCAGACCTGTCAGCGTTGCACAATCTGGTGCATTACTGTCTTCTGGTAAATTCATGGCGCTATTTCCATTTCCAGGTTAAAGGTTGTTGCCATGGAAGAACGCGGTCATCATATGGGAACAAGAAGGCCTGTTTCAGAGTGAGGGGAAATGGGACAGAGAGGACCAGAGGGAATACGATGATGATGATGATGGTGATGATGATGAATCTGTTTTGCCAGAGGGTCGTGACTGGGTGAAAGTCTAGGCCATTACTACTGGAGGGGGAGAATATGCTATACCAGGTTTCTGTCTTTTCCTTGCTTGTCTTTTTTTTGTTGTTGTTTCGTTTTGTCTCTTGCTCTTTTGCTTCTCTCTCTCTCTCTCTCTGTCTCTCTCTCTCTCTCTCTCTCTCTCTCACTTTTTCCCTAGATATATATCTTTCTTTCTCACTTGGTTCAATGTATAAAAAGCCATAAAATCTGAACTCACAAACAGGAATTCCATGTCTGAAATGACATTTACAAATCACAAATGTACATGGTTTGGCTGAAAGCTCTCATCTCTAACTTGCTCATGATAAACCTTGAGTTCTTCAGGCTGTACTGGCACAGCGATAGCTGCCTGGCTTCCTGGCTGCTCTTGGATCAGCGCGTGACTAATGCATGTGTTATGACATGCAATGATATTTACATATTCATTTGTGACATTAAGAATTCCTCTCTGCTGCCTCAGGTGTTCCCAAGTCCTCGTGAAACACTATCGAAAATACAATTCCTCACGTTCCTGCTAACTGAACTTGACTGGGCAGTCCAGTTGATAGCATATCTTAACCCCTTTTAGATGTTTCCTGAAAGAAGGGAGAGGAGCGTTCAGGGCAGAGAGGCAGGGTGTAGACACACAGAGTAAGTCTGGCTCTGACTCACTCTGGCAGTGGTTTTAATCAGGGTGGAAAAGCTGTGGTGTTCTCATGCGATGCAGAGTCCAATACTAGCCTTGAGGGCCACAGGGGGTCAACCATGGTGCACAGGTAAGAGAAGAGAGGAGGGGAGGAGGGGAGAGGAGAGGAGAGGAGGGGAGGGGAGAGGAGAGGAGAGGAGAGGAGAGGAGAGGAGAGGAGAGGAGAGGAGAGGAGAGGAGAAGAGAGGAGAGGAGAGGAGCCATGCTTCCTGACAAGTAGATTGCCCAGAGGACATGCATTCCACAGTTTCCATCACAAAAGGCATTAATTATAACAAAGCCGTAACATAATACCACTGGGTAATGTGAAATGATATTCAGGTGTTATGGCTGGGAGGATGATTTGAAAACATCGTCACTGGAATTCAGTAGTGGATTTAGGCTTGAGTGGCACTAAGCACTAGTGTTCTGAGCAATAAAGTTTTAACATCCCATAGACCGAAAAATAATAACAAACATTTTAGTGTGTATTTACCAACTTGACCAAACATTTCCAAAAATCTAACTTGAGCCACATGTACGGTACGGACATATTTATAGAGTTAAATTCAATAAACTATTCATTTTTGGCCAAAATTTCAAATGAAAACTTTCCAAGGCCACTAAATATATGTAACCACAGCAAATGAACAGTTTTTTTTTGGTCTTCTATCTGATCACAACAGCTGCTCAGTTTAGGTGCATCAAGAGTGTTCTACCTGCAGTGAAGTGACATTGTGTTGTTGATAAATAGAAGCAGTGGGAAGTGATCTGAAAACTGGCCTGTGGAAAGAAGAAGGTTGAACCATGGGTCATTTTACAGCAGTAGTAATAGAGTAGAGGACAGAGTGATATATGGAGAGAGAGAGAAAGGGAGAGAGAGAGAGAGAGAGAGAGAGGGAGAAAGGGGGCGAAGAAAGAGAGGGAGGGAAACAAAGGAGTAGGCAGGAAGAGGAAAGCGAGAGACAGAACGCGGACTGGAGGTTGAGTGGGTTTTCTGTGTTCCCGGGGCCTGTTTGTGAAAGCTGCGTACAGGGTTACAGGTCTGGCCCCGAGCGTCAGCCCTGTCACTGGGAATTACATACAGGCAAAGTGTGTAACCTGCCCTAGCGCTGTGGCAGAGGGCCTGAGGGGGCCGAGAGCTCATGCTGCCTGGCTGGCTGGCTGGCTGGATGGCTGGATGGCTGGCTGGCTGGATGGCTGGATGGCTGGATGGCTGGCTGGAGGGCTGGATGGCTGGCTGGATGGCTGGATGGCTGGCTGGATGGATGGCTGGCTGGATGGCTGGATGGCTGGATGGCTGGATGGCTGGCTGGCTGGCTGGATGGCTGGATGGCTGGCTGGCTGGCTGGATGGCTGGATGGCTGGCTGGCTGGCTGGCTGGATGGCTGGCTGGATGGCTGGATGGCTGGATGGCTGGCTGGCTGGCTGGATGGCTGGCTGGATGGCTGGATGGCTGGATGGCTGGCTGGCTGGCTGGATGGCTGGCTGGATGGCTGGATGGCTGGCTGGCTGGATGGCTGGCTGGCTGGCTGGATGGCTGGCTGGCTGGCTGGATGGCTGTCTGGCTGGATGGCTGGCTGGATGGCTGGATGGCTGGCTGGCTGGCTGGATGGCTGGCTGGCTGGATGGCTGGATGGCTGGCTGGCTGGATGGCTGGATGGCTGGCTGGCTGGCTGGCTGGATGGCTGGCTGGATGGCTGGATGGCTGGATGGCTGGCTGGCTGGCTGGATGGCTGGCTGGATGGCTGGATGGCTGGATGGCTGGCTGGCTGGCTGGATGGCTGGCTGGATGGCTGGATGGCTGGCTGGCTGGATGGCTGGCTGGCTGGCTGGCTGGATGGCTGGCTGGCTGGCTGGATGGCTGTCTGGCTGGATGGCTGGCTGGATGGCTGGATGGCTGGCTGGCTGGCTGGATGGCTGGCTGGCTGGCTGGCTGGATGGCTGGCTGGATGGCTGGATGGAGGAATCCTCTCTGCTTGGTCGCTGCCTCTGTTCCTCTATTCACTATACTGCTCCATGAAAACACCAAACAATGCAACCAACCAACTAGATAACTTTTACCGCTCTTCTGTTGCATATACCTCAAATTGTTGTTGGCGAGGTAAGCTATAAGTGAAATATACACTGCAAAAAATCTCCATCTTAACAAGTCATTTAGTCTATAATTGAGTCCTTAAAATCATAATATTCTTAAAACAAGTTCAAAAAAAATCTGCCAATGGGGTTAGATAATTTGACTGTTTCAAGAATTGTCATTTTCTTGACAGTAGTGCAGTGATCTTTATTGAGTGCAGTGAGCCTTATTCTGACTTGTTTCAAGATACTGACACTCATTTCTAGAAAATAGAAACTGAAACAAGTTATCTCACCTCATTGACAGAATTTTTAAGCAAAATAAGATTTGAAGGCTGAATATGAGGCTAAATTACTTGTTAAGATGGATGTGTTTTGCAATGTGCTTCAATGTTGTATGAAGCATGGCCCATATTATATTTCAGCCAGTGTGAAGAGATGGAAGGGCACCAAAAGCAAAAGCTCAGTCGCATTCCTTCACCAAATGTAGAAGACCACATGGAATTTGAAGCAGTTGTAAATGGTATCTGGCAGAATAAACCGCAGCAAATTGATCAGTATTCTCTTTTTATTCATTATCTTTTCATTATTGTCTTCTCTGGAGGTCGAGACTTGCTAAGTGCATTGGAGATGTCAGACACACATTAAAATCCACTGTCTATAACAGATTCTCTTAAAGATGATTTACATGAGGGTTCTGTCCAAATCCATATTTCCAGATGCCACTCAGATCTAAATAATTATAGGCTATAATGTTGCTGCTATCGCGGCTTCATGAAAAGCTACACATTTACAGCCATTTGTCAAAACTGGCTGGTCGTCTGTGGTTACTAGTGACAGTTATCCCAGTGATAAAGTCATTCTGTCATCTTGGGGAAAATCAGAAATGACAATATCCAATTACGAGTTCAGCGCAAGCACCGGCTTATATGCTTTGATATGCACTCACAAGAAAAAAATCACCGTCGTTCATCTTCCTTCCGCTAATAAAAGGCAGATTGTTTTCTGTAGTCAACAAGCAGTTTACTACAGTGAGAGTGAATCAAAGGGAGAGGGAGGAAACTTTGAAGTTAACAGAGAGCACAGTGCTCAAACAATGCCTTCCATCACAGGAACCAGGAGACACTGATGGCATTTATTAAATATGATTTCTCTGGCATGTCATTAGCTTCACATAGCTTTCTGGGATATCTAGCGCCACTAATCCAAATATGCTTCAATTTGTAGCTGTGGTAATTGTTGTTAAAACAGAGCCCACAGCAAAGATCTGCCCCATTCATTAGAAAGTTTTGTCAATTAACACTCCCCACAGGGTTGTTTGGAAAACGCTCTGAGCAACAGTAAGTCAATGTCTTATCTTCCTGCTGATTACTTCTCTGCTCCAATTTCTGTCAGCGTAAGATATGGACAAACTACTTGGAGCGTTTTATGGCAAATGCATCCTCCCTTCATTAAACGCTGAGTATGTAAAGTACTCATATAGTTTAGTTTAAGGTGGGAGCTGACCAAGAAAACTATCTTTGAAAATAAAATGTGTAGTACTTTTTAAACTTATGATTCCCAATCTTGGATACATATTTTTGTTTTTTCCTCTTTCAGAAAGGACTTACATTCCATATGCTATAACAGTATGACATAAAAAGGTTTGTATTATAATAATAATTGCGTATTATAATTGATGTATTATTATTTCAATGTACAATAAATTCAGTGCAAAAACACCCACTGGCTACACTCATATTAAAATGTCTATTCTTTCACCCTACATAAGCAGGCTGATAACACATATACCCCCACTACCATCATTTCTGCAGTGGTCTATAAGATAATAAATGGGAGAGAAAGAGAGCCCTCTGGTGTTAGTAGTTGTCACAAAGCTTTCAACATCTTGAACATTGCTAACATCAAAACAAATCATTTCCAAATTAAATCACTCACCATAAACCAATAAATATCTGTCAACAAATGCTGTATCCATCAAGTTTTTGTTACATTTTTGTCATGATGTCAACTTTACAAGCTGCTAAAAAAAAAGGAATCCGCTAAGGTTCTATGTAAAAAAAGATTTAAAAATGTGTAAACATGTCATTTGGGTCTCAGAGTTAAAAGTGTTACATATTTGTGGAGACACTATTTTAAATTTTGACAGCTTTCATGATGAATTATTGAAAATGTTGAGGAGAACCACTTGGCTACAAAAATCATTGTTTTGAGTAGTTAATCCACCTCACTCAAGTGTAGGGCATCTCACCAGAATACTAGTGATGAAACCATAACAAGAGACAGCAACCAAAGCTGGAATTCCAGGCGCAGTGTGGGTTAAAACGGGGTCAGAGGTTGGGGTCAAGGGGTTTAGGAGGTACCTGCATGACCACCTTTCTCTCTCTCTTTCTCTCCCTCCCTCTCTTACACACACACACACACACACACACACACACACACACACAGTCCTGAGAGTCATGCCTGGCCCCAACCAGCGGTTCTGCGACCTTCTCTATTGTCATGTATAGATGGTTGGGCAGGGCTGCAACGTGCAGACAACATGCCAGGCTAAGTGTCGGGTGTGGTAAGGTCACAAAGATCACCATCTCCTGTAATTACCTGGGTCCTGGCCAGCCACTGATCTATTGGCTCACTTAGGTTCCTGTGTGTGTGTGTGTGTGAGAGTGTGTATGTGTGTGTGCACGTGTGGGGGTTGGGACAGCGGTCTTTATAATACAATAGGCAGTGGAGAGAGCACATTCGTTCCAGCAACAACCTGCCTAGGGTGAAGTAACTCCCAAGCACAAATGTCTTTGTGCTTCTATGAACACCTATATAAAATCGGTTTCCTTTCCTATAATACGTCACTTAAATAGTAACGGAGGAGAACCCAAACTGACCTGGGACCTCTGCCTAAGGGACCTGCTTTCGCCCGCTCCTCCAAACCAACCGCAAATGGTAACTTAATGGCTCTCCTTACTTAATCCTTTCTCTTAGTGCTCAGAGGCAAGAACGCGGGCCTTTGATACATGACAGTATTACCCTCAAGCTGTGTGCTAATTATTTGTCTGAAGTGCAAATGGAGGTAAATAGTAAATAAGAAAAGAGGATTAAATACTGTAAAGCTGATATATGTTACAGAATGGACCTGCATTAAGGGAACCTGAATATCAACAATGAAATGAGCAAAATTAAAATTCATATATTGATTAATGAAATAATTTGTACTGTCCTCATTTTGAATTTTGAATAATATGACTCAGACAAATGACACCAGCTTCATCCAACGGTACATACATGGTGTATGTACCGTTGGATGAAGCTGGTGTAATTTTATGGCACTTTAGATTTATTGCTGTATCTCTCTCTTTCTCTTTCTCTCCCCCCCCCCCCCCCCCCCCCCCTCCGCTCTTTTCCTCCCCGAGGGCTTCACCTGCGGAACGCGCTCTGTCATTAGGCCATAGGAGGGAAGTTATGCACAGTAGAAACACAATAAAAACTACACCCTCCAAATCACTCTCATCACCTGCGTGGTCAGCAGCTGTGGCGGCGAACATACGCCGATACCAGGGCCGGATCTGAGATTCAATTTAGACAGCACGTGTATTTATCTGCGTATGTTACACTTTAAACTTGTTGCGTGGGGTGTGTACTGGAAAGCAAAAATCTGTCTTTTATATTAAACTAAATTCATGCAATATGCCCCCCACCTCCACCCATCAGCAAACCAAACTAAACAAGAAAAGACAGAACACATTGAAATCAGCCATTTTCTTTGTCTTCATGCATGGCCTCTCATGCAAGAATACTCATCTGGTAAGGATTGCTTTGAAATTTCAATACATAATTTAAAAATGAAAAAAAAAAAAAAGCAGCAAAGCACAAGAAAGACTACACTGTGTAAGAAAACAATGGTCTCCTATATACAGTTTGGATTGTCACTGTTTTAGGTTTGCTCTTGCGGCAGTTATCTGTCCAAAACTGGTAGTGAAGTGGGGGGTAGGAAACAAGAGGGTTCACCCATTTTGTTTTAATCAGGGGGGGGGGGGAGAGAGAGAGAGAGAGAGAGAGAGAGAGAGAGAGAGAGAGAGAGAGATGATAGAGAGTTAGAAGAAAGAATAAAAGAGAGAAAATGACACGTTTCTTCTCCTCTGGAGATGCTCTCATGGTACTGTTCTTTTTTTCCCTCTTCTTTTTTACGTCACATCTAATCAGCATTGTCAAATGAATGCACCGCGGCCAGAAACAATCCCTTTCAGCTCTTGTTTACCATAAACAACATGATAGGCATCACAGAGGAAAAAGCCCTGGGGCAGGAGAGTGTAGGGTTAACAAAGACAGAAAAGCAACCACTCTAAACATTGCTTAAATTATGACTAAATGACCTGTTGAATACCTGTATGACTAACGAGTATGGATGATGTGTTCGTTCATGGAGGGAGAAACTGCAAGCCTGTGGTATTATTTGTTTTTGCTGATACATTTCTGCACTTTTATGATTTCTTGTGACTGGTGAAAACCTACCAAAGTGACCACAAATTAAAATGCATCATGATCACAACAGAAAAAAAGGCTTTTTTTGACATAGGATAATTTGCTCACAGCAAGGTCGGTAGTATGTTTGACACCAGTCACATGAGTTCATTTGTGCTGTGGGCCATCGCGTGACTGGCTAGGCCGCTACAAGGAAATTGATTGACAGGTTGACTATGCGGATGCTCAGTGCAGTCAGGAGATATATGCCATAGGTTGGATCTCTGTGAGAATCCCATCAGCCTGGGCCTCCTTATCTATCTGTGATTGGCAGGATGCCCCTCAGGCGAACCAGGAAGAACACTACAGGTCCACGAGTCACACACTGAGCAGGCAGCGCTGATGTAACTGACTGCAGGTTTAGCGGTGACCCTGTACTGCAGAGGAGCTTCAAAGCTGCACATGTAAATGCATGAACAATCAGCTTTATGCAAGTGTAAGCTTTTGATTAAGTTGATTAAATTCAGAGAGAGAGAGAGAGAGAGAGAGAGAGAGAGAGAGAGAGAGCCTGCAGAGCCACCACGTTTCCAGAATCTCAGTAGTTAAGACACCAAAGCTCTTCTTAAATCTGGATTTGCGCCCGTAAAACACTAACTCTCATCAAATGCCCCTCCACAAACCATGAGGCCTTTCAGTCCAATTTACCACACAGCACAGTTGGCCTGTTGTCTCAGCCATTCTACATGAAGGAGTATCTGGTGAAGAGCTACTTGAGACACGCTTAATTTAACATGCACCGATGACACATAGTGATTGATGATGTTGTTGCATGAGGCTGAGCTGGTTATATACTGCATGCGTAATAAATAAACTCATGAGCTCAAGAAGTCCTGCCATGCCTTTTTCATCTATCTTGGTGCCACCTGTAGCACCAAGATAGCCTGGTTTGGCACCTCTTTAACGGCTTTATGGTTACGTCAATGGATTGAAGACAAAGAAGTCATCGACTGAGGTCTTCATACTAGGACTTAGAGTATGTGAGTTCAAAACATGACTTTAACTTGTAAATTTGAAATAAATGTATAATGTAAGCTACAATGTGTTTTTGTTGTTGTTTTAGTTTTCTTTTTTTTTTTTACTTTTTTGGTACTTTTTCTGGGTTTTGAAAATTGCAAAGAGATTATTTTCCAGCTTTATGAATCCATGTATATATATACCCCTGGTTTATATACTCCAAAATAATTAAATTTAATCATAATAAGATAATAAATCAGATTTTCACTGAATATTGCTTTCTTCAGGTCAAACTGGGTGAGTGTTTGTGCAAGCCTTTTCTCTCCGGTGTGCTCTTGGACGTACGACTGTGTCTGTTAATTTATACAACTTAATCACCATTCTGATTTGACGATATCTGATTTAATTACAAAGACACCGGTTTAGAGTAACAGCTGATGACAGAGCACTGTGGTAAGCTAAGCCAGACAATTCCCACTGAAGATGAGCTGTGCTGGTGAAAAGCCAAAACCTGAGCAGGGCGGTATGACTGAGGAAGGATGAAAACGATCTACGCCCCAAGGGACTGCTGCTGCCATCTATGACTCATTCACTCACAGCAATTAACCAGCCCAGGATTCAGCAGCAGGAGTCGCATTCTTTTGTAGATCCAAACACAGAGAGAAAGAGAGAGAGACAGAGACAGATCCCACAAAGCATTGCAACATGTCAAAACTAGACCAGCTTCAAACTGGAGGAGAGCAGTTAAAAGGGGTAGCCGGTAACCTGTACGCCTGGCTTCTCTTTCATCAGGGAAGAGGCATTGCTCATCATCAAGGACTCACAGGGTGAACATCATTTATTACATGAATATATGAGGCACAACACAATCATGCACTTTACATTAAACATGAATGCATTTATTAACTGTAGTCGTCTTCGTCACCTGGAAAGATTCCTGCTAGGATGTTCAAAGAGTTAGGATATTCCAATAGTTTTAAGTAGAGATATTTTATTTGTTTACGTTTCTTTGTGTTTTTATTTTTATTTTTATTTTTTTTATTTTTTTTTGAGAAATTGGCAGCAGCCAGTCAGAATTAATTACTGCTAGTGCACTACTAGTTTAAATGAATAGGGAACCGAACTCTATCTCTCAAAATTATATGCAACCCATTCCATTTAAGGAAGAGCTATAGTAAAAGCAAAAACAAATCTTACCTATACCAAGCTTATTTTTGAAGACTTGAAGACAAACGGTTAGGTACCACATTCACTTGTGCAAGAAGGATGAAAAATGAAGTAAAACAAACAACCAAAAACAATCCTGTACCTCTTTGCAGTGATGTAATTTTTCTTTTGATGCATTTTAGGTGTTTGACTGATGTTCTTATCCAGAGCAATCAACTGAGTGAACAGGCCGCTGGGTTTAATGTGTTGTTAAAGGATACATGTCTGTTGATGGGCACAATGGTTGTTGTGCTGTTGTGCTGTTGTGTAGTGAACAATAAGATTAAGCTCTGTAAAATTCCTAAACTTACTCTTTAAATTTGATAGAAATGGATAGTTACCTAAAGCTGATGGGAATTGTAAATTGAAAACATTTGAAATGAAAAAAAAAAAAGGTCAATAGGTTCACTGATTGAAAGAGGAGTCACTCAGGTGAGTCACACAGCTTAACAGCCACAAAGGGCCACCAATTCCTAATTCATGCAGCATCTTTAACTTTTTTGCTCATCCTTTGTTAGACATCAAACGAATCCAAATCCAGCCATTAACGGACATTCCTCCAACTACAACTCCACGCCACCAGGCTAACTGACAGATTTAGCTGAGAGATAGCATATTGCATAGTAAAATCCTTCTCACACTTCTGAGAGGAGAGCTGCACCCTCCACCACTCATCTGTCTCACACCTTTCTGTCTTTACTCTGACAAGGTCGAGATTCTGCCCTGCAGGCAGACAAGCAAAAGCAACCATCGCTGTACTCCTGTCAATGAGGACCAAAAGCGCAGGTGAGAATGTGGGTGATTATTGAATTTTAATATAACCGTTTAACTGTAAATCAAAAGAAGCCTGACAGAAACACAGTCTTAGAGATTTGCTCATGGAGGCAATGCAGTATGTGCAAGCTGTTGATACAGATATCACATCTGCCCAGAACAGATGGACCAGACTGACTGCCGTTAGTGCAGAGGATGATTAGTTTAAATTAATCATTAGCAATGCGTTTTTTGAAATTATGTGACACGTTATCTGTTCATGTTTGATTGTGCTTATGTCTGCAATCAGAAATAACATGCGGCTACAATGCATCAATGTCCAGAAGCCTATGCAAGTCACAAATGCTATGAATCAAGTCAAAAATAAATTTAACAACCTAATAAATACAACATATGGTGACTATATAGAGTATACCATACAGGGTATAGTGATCATAAAATCACATTTAAATCTAAATTTTATATAAGAAAAAAATATGTTTACTAATTTTACATAGATCTAAAGCAAATAAGGTCATCCAGAGTGCTAAAGATCACAAGAGGGTGATTTATAATTAAACTAAAAAGATATATATATTTTTTCTAATTAATAATGACATAGTGTGTTGACATGATTAGCAAGCCTGTGTTTTGTTCAAAGGCTTTGATGAGAGCTGCATGGTGTTGACACTGATGAATCTACCAGCGGATCACCTCAGGCCAGCTCTGAAATGTCACTCTGAGTTGAATCTCTGGCATGCCTCATCTTCTCCTACAATGCCCCATCTCTCTCTGTCTCTGTCTCTCTGATGTGGGATAAATGAAATATGTGGAAATGTTAAAAAAGGAGAAGACCCTAGTATGAGAAAGTCATGCCATTTTAAGATTTTCAAGGTTGGGATTAGTCATTAGTCTTGAAGATATCATGGGGACTGACATGTTTCAAAATGGGTCACAATGAAAGAAAATGCGAATAAATAAAGATGCATTTAGTAAGTGCTAAATTTACGGTGACTCACTGAGAACTGCTGAGATTACAAAAAAATGAAAACCAACAAGATAAATAAATGTGTCACTTTACATTTTTGATTTATGATGACAGATATAGCCTGAACCACATCGATTAGCATCACATAAAGACAGAAATTTAGCTTTTATTATTCTGGTGTACAGTGTGTCATGTGCCTGTAAGCACCTTCTCTCAGGATTATGGGTCACACAATTACCAAAAATGTTTGTGTGAGTGTGTGTGTGTGTGTGTGTGTGTGTGTGTGTGTTGGTGGGGTCCTTGGGGCAAGCTCCTCCCCAGTGGTTCTTATGTGCTCCTCAGATGTGGCCCAGAGGTAAAACGTAAGAAAGTAAGCCAAGAGCCGCCTCTGATCTCTCCCACAGGCTTACTTCACAAGACATGTAACCCATAAATGACTCACAACGTATACATCTGCCCCATCTTTACATTCAGGCCTATGATGAGTAATTCAAAACCTGATGTGTGTTGGGGTGACTTGAGGTCTGGGAACCATGGCCCTGCCAAAGGAGCAGATAAGAAGTGCAATAAAGTCAAACATTACAGCATCACACTCTCACCACATTGCACCACCAACAAAATCTTTTTAATTGCTGAGGTGGGCCGCAGCATGGCCTCCTCCAGACCTAATTTCAATGTCAATATATCTTCTGAACAATACTGATATGTATTACATGCAGAGTAACACCACTGGGGTGCATGTGGAGCATTAGGTTGCATTCACAAGCTCCGTGCCCACAGGGCAGCATGGAGAGCGAGCCCTTGGCTAATGGGGTGTATAGAAAGTAGGATGGAGCATTTGCTGTGTCTGTCAGGTCTGTGAGCTGCAGACTGACCCGCAGAGCAAAGGGCCTGAGGTTGGAGCGCCGCGGTCTGTCATGACGCCCTCACTGGTGCTTCAGTAAACCACTAACACCCTCCAGGGTCTGGGGCTATCAATTCCTGTCTCTCTCAGTTTACCAGTTTTTTTCCCTGATTACATCTTTGTGCTCTCTTGTTTTCTCTCTTTCTCTTTCCCTTGGTTTTTTCTCATCTCTGTCACTCCTTCATTCATTTATTCTCTCTCATTCTCTCACTCACAATCTCACTTCCAACCACTCCTCTCTATGTAGGCCCTAAGGTTTACCAGGGTCATGAAGCCTGTGCAAATCTGCATCCTAGGGCTTTCGGGTCTTCGGGGCCCAACATGTGTCTAATCCAATTCAACAGGGCCAAAGGGCTGGTAAATAATGAGAGGCCAATATAGCCAGACAGGGAAACCAGGCAGGCCTGTCTCTCTCTATCTCTATTATATGTCATACTGCTAAGTACATACACCGAAGGCTACTGGACGTGCTGAGTGTGTGTATGTGTATATATACACTCAGTAAGTATATATATACTGTATGTGTGTGTGTGTGTGTGTGTGTGCGTGTGTGCGCGCGCACGCGTGACCTTCCAGAAAATTATTCCATTTTCTTCAGTAAGCATTAGCGCTCTTCCTTGTATGTAAAGTTTAAATTAAACTAACATCAGCCAACTGTCACACTTACTTTGGAATCAAAAGGTGTCAGTTGCCTCACAGAAGTAAAGAACAAGCGTTCACCTACTGTATGTTCTCAGTCTTGGAGATGAATTGCATAACGTTTCACCCAGCTGTCAAATCTTTTGCAACATTAAAGATAAGAGGCTCCACTCTGTCTTAGTAAGCTATGATGTGGTGTAACAGCTTCAAAGGAGCTGCAGTCACTATAAACTCTATGCTCTAGGAGTTTGATCCAATAATGACATGCACACTGGTCCAGTGGTGTTTGCCATGGCAGCACAAATGCTAACATTGGCTTAATATAGAGAATAGTTTGGCCCCTGCAAAAGTATGACTCAAATATACACAAATATATGATGTGGATCCTGCTGGTCAAAAAAACGCATGCCCGCATGCACGCATGCACGCACACACACACACACACACACACACACACACACATGCATGTGTGCATACACACACAAATATACAGACATACATGCACACAGGTACAAGCACAAGGTCTGGCGTTGAAGTAATAATAGCTGCAAATGACAACAATATCATCTGTAAATTGGAATAGATGCCATAGATTTTGGAGACTAAGTGATATAAATGTAACTAAAAGTAATAGCATGACATTTCTGAAGTAGAGAAATCCATCGGCTTACTTGACTGATTATGATTGTTAGTGGGAATCAATAACTGCTAACAGGTTATATGTTGAAAGCATGTGGCGAGTTAATTAAAGGTGTGAGACAGTGACAGGACGGTGAGAGGAGATGCTGTCAGATGATGACAGGTAATTGGAGCGCAATTATTCAGACACTTGAACACTTGAGAAGTGGGGTTGAATGCAACTCATTAACGCGGCGCCCTAATAAGGATTCTTTAAGTAGCGATCAGGCGCTGCTCAGACTAGTTCTGGGGTTGGGAGGCTGTCACTCGTACTTCTGCGGATGAGGTGTGTATGTGTTGTGCTGTGCTGTTGCTGTTGCATGTGGTGTCAGAGGTTGTGTTGGTGTGCCCCTGTTTCTTGTCACTCTCTCTCTCTCTTACTCTGATCTCCTTCTCCTCTTGTCACTTTTTCTGAAATTATCTCAGTTCATTTTTGGTGTGTTTCTTGTGCACTTGATTAGACTTTTACCCTATGAATCAACTTAAGTTTGGGCGTGAAAAGTACATCTGTGTCGAACTGGGATATGCCTCTGTTGTTTTACAACTTTTCCCACAGCCAGCTGGCAGCAGGGGAACAATCTAGAGTCAAAGTGGTTGCCGCCAGGGGTTAAAGTGGGCCGGAACGATCCGGAACGGCGTTCCGGCACCTTCGATTAATAAGTAAATACATCTGATTGGCAGTTTCATATATAATAATGTCAAGCGAGTTCACAGGGCTGCCAACTCTCACGCATTGACCGTGAGACTCACGCAATTCACACGCTATCACGCCACAAGTTGCAGTGAAAAACAAATTCATAACTGATAACGTCGCGGCGCGAAGAGGACACTGACAGCGCACGAGACGAGACAGAGCAGCACCGTGCAGCAGAGAGTTATTCAGACCATCTGAATAGAGAGAAATATACACAAATCTATTATATTGTAATTTATTCCCATGCATGCTGCTCAGAGTAATCTCAGTCAGCGGCTCTTCTGCGTCTCTCCCTCTCCTCTCGCGCCGTGCGCACGCAGGCAGGAGTGAGAGTGAGTTACTATGGTTACGGGGACGCTCTGTGTCTGTCGCTCTGAAACTTTCTCGCGATTCCCAATAATAAGTTTTTAGGTTAGTATGCCTGTGCAAAATCATGAATGTAAGCACCTCAATGCTGAAATCTAGTAATATAACATAATTTTACATTTTTGGTTAACATTATAGAGGGTTGCTGTTTCTTGACTTAATCCAAGAGGTTAGGTGGTGTAGAAATGCAGGAAATTTGTTTTAAATTACTATTTTTTTCTGACCCCCCCACCAATTATGTATCTTAGCCCCCCCCCCGGGAACAGGGTTCCCCCACCTGCCAAATCCCACTTTAACCCCTGGTTGCAGCCTGAAGGTTAATGAAGTAGAATTGTGACCAAAACGCTGCTGGTTTAAATCCCTGGGCAGGTTGAGCAAATAGGCTCAAAGGCACTTCAAGCAAGTCTGGACCCCCAGCTGCTGCAGTGAAACTGTTGCCTTTTCTCCTCCTGCAACCAGGCTGTTGCTGTAAATAAGAATGTGCTCTTACTCAACTTGCTTGGTTTAAAAATTACACTGTGCCACATATTATATCACTTTATAGCCACCAGTCTTAACATGCACCCACACACACACGCATGCATCTACAAATGCACATGTGCAAGTATGCACAGATTGAGATACACATGCACATGCACAGACACATATGCACACACAGTGTCTTAGATGTACAGATAATTTGCAGCCCCCTAGCCCTGCCTTTATACTTAAATGTACTTGCAATAAAACCTGGTAATGGAAAACAATTGAAACAAATTTACACACACATAAACTATAATTCAGTATGACAGAAATGAAAAAGTAAAAACAACTGTATAAATTTCTCTATTCTTTTTATCTCTAGATCGATGCACGTCTTTGTTTCCATACTGTAAACAAAGCCAAAACATGATTATGCATTTACCTCATCTTATAATTTTTTGGAGCCAGAAAAACACATGCAGGACAATTGTTTGTTATTGAATAGTATTTGTATGATGTAGTCAAGGCCATGATTACAACAGATTGCAACAATAATCAATCACTTGGCAAACCTACTGCATATGAGTCAGGTATTTAAACATTGACTTTATTAGTACAAAAGCAATTCTAGTGTTTAGATGCTTTTAAGCAACCTGGCCAGGATCAAAATCAACACTTGAAACCCCCGGCCCTACAACACTATCATGCCCTCTAACCACTTCATACTGTTCAACACTCCATTCTCGAACCCTCTTCTTTTTCTCACCTCCTCTCCACCCGCCAACCCCTCAGGGGCTCTTCCACTTGCTGCTTGAGTATGAAAATTTGGCTTATGTGTTTCCAATAAATCTTCCAGACTAATGATGCCTTAGCCGGGTGATTCATGACTACGCTGACAGGTCAAATTGCCGGTGTGAATCCCTGGCACGGCATGAGTCGGCCCGAGCCGCCCTCCTGCCTCCAGGCATGCAGGGTGGAGAGGAGAGGGGAGGAGCTGGGGCAGGAGCGACAGGTTTAACCCTGTCACCTGCAGTCTAATACCTGACCTGCTGCACTGCAGACTGGAGACAGAGGAATATAGTGTGTGTGTGTGTGTGTGTGGGTGTGTGTGTTCACATGTGTATAATAAATCTAGACCTACCACAATGAAAAAGTGTTGTGTGTGTGTGCGTGTGTGTGTGTGTGTGTATGTGTGTGTGCATGCACCCATGTGAGTGTGATCACTCGAGACCCAATACAATGGAAAAGGGTGTGTGTGTAATTGTATTGTGCATGATGTGTTTCATCATTGTAGACCTATAGTGGTACAACGGAGAGGGGCCAGTTTGCACATCATGCAACAAACCTCTTGAATTATTTATTTTATTTTTCATCAGATTTGAAGTCAAAGTAACTTGTTGAATTTGTATAATGAGAGAAAAAAACAAACAAACAAAAATAAAACCATCCTGGATCACTATAACATACAAAGTCATATGACAATTTGTGAGTTTGTTTTTTTTATCTCTGCAAGCATGTCCGTTGGTTGAATAAGATCTGGAAATAATCTATTTTATTACTTTGCAGTGATAGAGTGATAAACATTGGCCATCATCCATCTCCATCGTGTTCCCATATAAGAATTAAATATATGTTAACATGATGAATCTAGTGTGATCAACCCCATTTAATTTATAACAAACCACATCTGAATCCCATCCTCAAGCACTCATCACTACATGTGGGTACACACACACAAGTGTGCACACATACACGGGTGCACACATGCATAAAAACCCACCCAACCTTCACACACACACACACACACACATACAAAACCACACACCTACGCTCACACAGACTTTAACCACAACATTTTTTCTGGTCTCATTCATGTAATGTATTTACTTGCACCTAACCTGCCCACACTTTAACCCTTCCAGATCTGCCTTTTCCTGTTTCTGTGGCTCCTTCTCCACCCTGGACTGATGAAGCAAGAAGTCATAACGATATGGGGTTTCACGCTCCGCTGGCCTGAGCCCTTGTTTACATGTAATAAATTGATGTGAAAATCATACTCAGATGAGCCCTGGCCATTTGGAAGCCATTAGGGGAAACACTTATGATGAAGTGGCTTTACAACCTCATAAGTGTCTCTTTGGTTGCACATGTAATGACCCCTGCTGTGTAAATCAGTGTTACGGCTGTTAGGAAAAGGTTTCTGTGGAGACTGGCAGGGACTAAGTGTTATAATGTGTCACAACCATAGCAGCATAGCAGTCTGGTCAAATTCCATTGTGTAGGGAAGAAATTCAGGCTGAAGTATATAGACTAGTGTAGATTTTGGAAAAAGTACTTCAGTGTTTATAATGCAGACAGATGCAGACTGACATTGCTAACTAGTACTTACAGTTTAACTTTAACAATGACATAATGCTGGTTATTGTACTGTGCATTAAGCATTAAATATACATGTTGTTACCAATGTGCTTTATTTTTTTCTTTTTGTGGGAACTGGGTTTACATAAAATAGAATACAATGAGTGTTGTTACTCCAAGGGATACAGTAGCTCGGAAATAGTTACTGTTAATTAATAAAAAATTCCACCTACCTAAACAAGAAATTTTGAGGAAGTTACATTTTTTAGTACATTGAATTGGGAAGTAGATTCAAACTCTTTACTGCTCTTACTGTTAGCAAATGGCGCGCGTCTACTGGTATGATGTCACCAACTTTTGTGTTAAAAAAAATGCTGTTATGCTGTTGTTTAACACCAGGGTATTCTTTTAAACTTAATAGACGACTTGGATGACCGAGTTAAACTTACGGTAAGTACTAATTAGCATAACATAAGAAGAAGGTAAGAGTAGGAAGTAATAATTACAACTCTCTTTCTCTCCTTGTGCACTTGTTATCTGTCTTTATAGCCACAGTAGTAGGTAGCGCTGATCTAACTCATAGCGTGCCAGTGAGGTACAGAGCTTTGGTTTAGTGACACCCCCCCCCTGCTTTATTTGCATTAACCTCATACAAAGAGGGTAAAGTGGACATCAGGAAATGAAGGAGCTGCATTTGTGATAGAAGAAGAAAAATACGCTCATTGTTAAATCCAGCATTTCCCCTTCACATTTTTCCAATTACTGGTTGTTCTGAAGGATCTCAGCCTCATACTGAAAACATGTTTCCACTAAAACACTGAAATCCACTTCTACTACCTCCCCTGTCTATTCTCTCTCTCTCTACCTTTCTCTACCTTCTCTCTGTCTCTTCTATCTCACTCTCCCTGTTTGACTCTCTGTCTCTCTCTCTCTCTCTCTCTCTCTCTCTTTGACCTTAAGTGCCTAAAACGTACTCACTTTACTCTCCCTCTTTGGCTGGCGCAGACAACAGCGCTAAAGACTTCAATCCCCCCAGGGGGTTCTTGTGGTCCATGTTCCCAGAGAGTAACAGAGACTTAACGGGGACACACTGGAACAAATGACAGAGACCGACTCTGCAGGCGAGGCACCAGATACGCAGATGGGCGCAGATCAAGGAGTCAAGAAAATGATGGAGATCTACCACCGCAGCGCTATAGCAACGCGGCTTTGGGATGTCATGCCACCATGACTGCTGCCGACCACAAAATGCGTAGATTTTTGTATGGCCAGTGAAGAAGCTGTCTGAAGTCATATAGTGACATGCATGAATGTCATGAGGCCGTATGGTTTTGTTAAAACTGATACAGCAATCACACAGCGTCGTGGCGAGCGTGGGGGGGAGCTTTGATCGCCTGCAGAACGCCAAGAGCTAGTGTGTTAATGTGCAATAATTACTTTTCGATTTGAGCTTCTGATGTGCAAATTGATAACTTAATTTGCCTCATAATGATAATTCAAAGTCAATCTTGTGTGACTTGGTTATGAAGTACTGGGAAAATTACTCTGTTATTTTTGAAAACTGAAAATCTTTCCATATTTCACGTTGCCAATAAATCTTGGGTACATACATGTGCAAACTCAAAACTTCACAACACATTTTAATAGTCACTGACATTGACTTATTGACCTACTATAAAAATACATCTGTCTCATATGACACTAACACTAGATGACATTCAACTGCTGCCAACATTTTCAGTCAACTCTACTCACGCCTCTGTATCTGTCATTGATTCTGACCACATGATGGCATAATCAAACATACAAAAATAGCACAAGAGTAGAGAGGAAACCGCTAAAAACGCATACACACTTAGCTTAGTGTGTGTTCCTCTCCTTCCGTCCCTTTAATCTGCAGGATCTTTAGGGACAGCGAGGCCACAGTGAGAGACAGTTAGGGACAGAGAGAGACCGAGAGAGAGGAGCAGAGAGGGAGAACGAGAGAAACCACAACCACAGAACTGTCAAAAAGCTGGGACTCTTGTCCAACATTCAACCATCAGAGCTCCGCTTTGAGACTAAATGGGGTGACAGTTCAAAGGAAGCCGGGTGGTGAATTGCGAGGCAGAGTCATAGCTCTTTGTTTCTGCCTCCCAGGAGGTAAGCAGACACATTGCACATTAGAGGAGAACAAGGCTTTTTCTGCTGCGTTTTGTTATTTATTTCCCCATTTGGGAAAATGAAGTCTGGCAGTGTGTTGGGAGATTGAGACTCAACAGAACAGAGTGTGTCAGATAGACAAGAGTGTGAAAAATACGTAACATATTTTTCTTGTGGCAGTGCAGACACTGATGGATTCTTTTCAGTAACAGCCTTGGGAGAGCTTGGTTTGTTTGTTCATTCCTGCTGAAATAGGGTGAGTTGATTGCAATTTTGTTAGCGTCATGCTCCGTCATGCCTAATTTATGCTGGAAGATTCTTCAAAGTTTTTATATCTTTTAAAATGTGTGAGAATGTTTGGGATGATAATGATCCAGCACTGCTGTTACAGTTCTTTTTTTCCTTAAGAAAAAAAGATTAAAGATTCACTAAGAAATCTGCGGTTCAAAAATAAAATGTTGGTTGAGAGGTTTTGGGCTTTGCTAACTTGTTCATCTCTTAACCCACTACACTCTGTCTGTACTCACACCTTTTCCCCTTCTTCATGCTCCTCTTCACCATATTTTCCTCCACCCAGACATCCCATCTACCTAATCTTTGTCTTCTCCTGCATTTGTTTGTCTCCTTCTGCTACACATCAAACTGTCTCTCCCCTCTTCCTCCTGGTCCTCATCTGCCTTCTCCTTGTACAAAACCTCCACCTCTCCCCTCTCCTCCTCCTTGTAGCAATCATCTTCCTCCTCCTTGTTATCCCTTTTCTCTTCTCCCCCTCCTCCTTTTCCTTCTCTTCAGCCAATTCTCCCCCCGACTCCTCCTGGACTGCAAAACTCCCTGCCTTAACAAATCATTTACTCTCGTATTTAGTCCAAAAATATCTGCCACTTAGGTGAGATAATATAGCAATAATACCTGAGATGGCGTTCTTTATTGTGAATATGGGTACGATGGTGATGCAATAAGTATGAAGCCCAACCAAGTACAATGGCATCACCGTAGTGCCCATAATCTAAGGAAATTATGTTCTCTCAGCTATTATGGCTTTTATACAACAGTTACCAATGCATGTGTACTGACTGGAAATATTCCTACAAAGCAGTACAGGCTACATACATGAAAATTGAAAAACAGGATAAAACAAGAACTTGCTGATTAGGCATAGCAGTCAATAAAGCATAAACAGCCATACGTTATGATACTTAGCACCGGAAGAACGTGTCTTTGACCAGTCAGACGACCAATCAGATTGCTTAGCTGAAACTACCCATTGTATAATTTCACTTGTTTCCGATGCAAATCAGCTTGTTTCAAAAATGTTCTTGAATCTAGTGACATTACTAAATGATTCATCTCTTAAGATACTGCTACAAGTTTCAAAGAAATTTCTTGTAACAAGCAAAGCTGTATTTGAAACACTCAATCAGATTAAATAACTTAAAGATAGACATTTTTTGCAGTGTGCTACATTGTTTTTTTCCTCAGGGTCCAGAGGGAAAGTCCAGGGTGGAACTGGACACTGGGGTCAGATTCAGCCCTTCCCATGCCTTAGGCCAAAAACATGACCTGTGACACCAGAGATCATCTTCTGCACCAGACTCATTGTCCTGATGGCTAATTAGATATCACCTGCCTAGCCACCATAAACATTTAAATCTCCTTAGTGATCGGTCATTTCGCAAAATGGTGACCCGTGGTTGGAGGTGAGATAGTCTTCAGAGGGTAGTGGACACATATTTGGTCGCTTAGTTTCACACACTGATTGAATGTTGAATTCCACAATGTGAAAATGGGTGAGCAAGAGTGAAGTGGAAAGAGAAGTCAGATACGTTGCATGCAGGTGTCTGTAAAATGAAATTCCCCATTTTATGAGCACCGTGAAGTAACAGTGGACTAAGGCACATGCCATGTACACACAATGTTGTGAGTTTAAATCCAGCTCTTGAACTAACTTTAGGACCTCAGTGGATACAGCATGGCACCAACAGTGCAGGGATAGGGGTTCGATTCCCACTGGGGCCACCCATGCAGGAACTTATGCTACTGAAAGTCCATTACATTGCATACATTATTTCTTTCAAACATACAGTTCCCATGGTACTTCTGACTTATGGGCAACAGCAAAAACGGTTTGCTAGCATATTTGTATCTCATTTAACTATTTAATTAATTTGCAAATATTTTTTTTCAATGCAAACTACATTCCCCCGCATGCCACAGACACGGCACATCAAAAAATTTAAAATTAACACAAGTCACAGAGCTTGTCAATGTGTTAATCCATAATTATCACATTCAGGTTTATCTACACATGCACATTTGTACTACCATCGTGTCTATGGAGTGGACCCAGTGTCGTCTAGCTGAACGTAAAAAAACACATACACACACATGCACCGGCACAATGTTGAGAATGTGGTTTCAAAATTCCGGTTAAAACGTAAACCTTGCAGGGGCTTTCCCAGCGACGATGCTTGTTTGTGACCACAAGCGGAACACATGTACACATGATATGCATGCTTGCAGGCACGCACGCATGCACACAAAAACACACACTTGAAAACATATATACTGTATACGTATACATAGAGACAGAGAGAGAGAGAATGAAAGCAAAGCCACATACTGGCACAACTCCCTAAAATTCCACTTGGTGTGTTATGATTTGACAAATTGCTCCACCTATAGTAAACACGACTCTCACCAGCTATGGGCCAAATGAGGCCTTCACACACCATACAAGATCGTATCCCTTGTTTTTTCTTTCTTTCTTTCTTTCTTTCTGTTTCTGTCATTGCCTCTTTCTCTCTCTCTCCTGCGTGCTTTCAATGTATTTCTTTGAGAACAGACATCAGAATAAACACTAACATAAAGACTAAATTCTCAATTCATATCATTTTACCCATGATGATGAGCTGCATTTCCACCACCAAACAGACCATCTGTGAATCTCTGATGAGGGAATGGAGAATATTGAAATGCTTTAAACTGACAGCATGGGCATCATTATGCCATGTAAACAGACTTGGCATCAAAGGAGCCAACATCACGCACCCTTGTGGTTCAGCCATAGTCTAAGCAATGAGACCAGAGTAGTGACTATGCTATTTTACTGCTCTTGTATTGTATAGGCCACAATGGAACATTTTCCATACTGTGTTAAGCCACATATTTCCAGCCATGTCTTTAACTGCCAATGCCTAAAGAACAGAACGGCTCTTCCGACGGCTAGGCTAGGAATTTTCTCAGGTGACCCCAAACCCTTAAGAACCACATCAATTAAACTGAGTAAATTGTTTTGCTGGGAAATATAACCTTGACACGAGATCAAACAAACTGTCAGCCAAAAAACAGGGGCTGTAAAAAAAGTAGAAGCACCTGTTCACCGTTCATGTGATAAAGTGGCTATTAAGATACTGCTTAAAGACGTTAAACAATTTACTGCCATAGTTTTTGTTTTGAATAGTAAGTGGGAGTGATTTATTGGACTGCTTGTTGACCTGCCTTCATAACAAAGCAAGGGAGCAACAGTGCAGCACCTTAACACTCATGTGATTGTTGCAAAAATGTAAATTTTGATAGTTAAACTGATATATTTGAATGAAATTCACATCAGTCATAACATGGGAGTCAATGCGTTGCTCAAGAACTCTTCCTGGTTTTCCCACCCCAGGCTTGTTTTCTGATTTAAGATGGCACCCAGGTCATTCATCAATACACAGGATCTGCTGAAACTGTCCCATCTGATATCAAACTAGTGTGAATCCCAGCATGGAAACCTGGTTTGGATGTCAGAGAGGAAAGAAAAGCTTCTATTAGGTATGTAGTGCAATATTGCTTAACTGCTGCATGCAGTGCATGCCGTTAAAAAATAGGACTTTCTGTGTGATATCATCAAACACCAAATCTTATTCTGATGCTGCGGGTTGTTGTGAGTTACAGTTACATCAAATTGCCATTCATATTAGTTGATTTTGGATATGTATCATTCCTCACGTCTGCATGATGTGGTATCATGAAAACTGCTGCTTTGATTTTATTTATTCTTAGACAGGAATAGGTGACACTTTACAATCAATTGGAAAGTACACAATAATACTATGTAAGCATACTGTTTTAGGTAAAATCTGTTTTGTTTTAAAATGTATTTTAGTGTGTTGTTACGCTCTTACATTATGTATCAGAGAGACTTTAAGTACAGACTATTATTGTGCTACTTTTCCATAGGTTATTACACAGGTTAATATGTGGGAATAAAACCATTGCGAATTAAAGTGATACCCAGGAGAACTACTCTCTTCCTATAGGCCCAGGAGGAAGCGTCGTCCCACAAAGTCTTCACTTTCACTTCTAGTCCTGTACCTGGAGGAAACACAACCCGCTGCCAAGATTTTACAAGGCCCAGGGTGAGTTGTCAGACCTCCACTTTTGTGTGGAGTTCAAAAAATGCGGAAAGACTGGATACCTGGAATTAATATATTCTTAATGCCAGTGTCAGCACACAATAGGTAGGTGGAGAGGCACACATGGACCTTTCTATTGAATGTTGAATGGAAAAATGCACACGCATACAGGCATACATCTGAGCACAGACACATTCACACACGTTTTGTGCAGTACACATGCAGGCAGAGAGAGAGAGAGAAAGAGAGCCTTTTGATGTACTTCAGTGAAAGATCTTACATAAAATCGCAGCAGAGAGAGATGAAAAAAGACAAAGAGAAAAAGAGATGATTGAGTATACCACTATTTTTGCTTCCAGAAACAGCGTGTGATCTTTCTGAGTGTAAAAGTGACTTGGTTTGGCTGGAGGCCTCTAACACTCTCTAACCCTCCTACTCCACACCGCTTCTGCTCCAGGGCATGTTACAGTCTCCAGGTAAAGGCCAGATGGATCTAAACTGTGCTCTCTCTCTCTCTCTCTCTTTCTTTCTGGCTCCAGGGTTGATTACAATTACCAGGTTCTGGCCGGGTGGAGACAAAACAAAGCACGTGGGAGCACCTTGGGCCGTAGATGGAACGATTTAATACAATACACTGTTTTGTTTTGTTTTGTGTGTGTGTGTGTGTGTGTGTGTGTAGGAGAGACAGAGAGAGAAGGTGCTCTACTCCGTCAAGGACCTCAAGTAGAAACAACGGTTCAAACAACAGCTATAACCCAACTACCCCCACACACACAAATATGCAAGCTACAGGTTTAACTTACAATAAACTATAAACATTTTAAATCTCTTAATGGTCGAATTCTTTCTAGCCAAAAGGAACATTATATTAGCATGATAAAGACATGTATTCCTTAATCTTCAATAAAAAAAACAACAAAACAAAACGTTATTATTTCTTTATCAATATCTGATTATTTGCTGCTGCAATGAATTTCCCCGTGAGGAAAATTCAACTTAATCTTAATGGAATCTACACACCTCTCACCCCTCTTTGTTAAGGATTTATTCTGAGAGAAACAATGTTTTTTTTGTATACCTTCATATGAAACACCATCCATTACGCTAGATTTCAGCCACAGCAAAGCCTCCCTTGTAGCTAATCTGAACTGTTGCTTGTGGTAAATACTGAACCACTGCTCACAGAAATGTTGTTTTCTGCACATTGGTGCTCGCTGCCTAATTAAACTAGGTGGATGAGCAGGCCAATTCACAGTTAGGTAATAAAACAAACAACCGCCAAAACTATTAGTGTATGAACAATTTTTGAATGGGTGATGCGTGTCACAAACATAAACTGTCTACTGCTTTTGTGAGATAGCAGGGAGTATTTAAATATTAGTACTGTTTACACTAATTATTACTGCAGTCGTGTCAGTCAAATTGGGTGTGGGGTTTTGTCACTAAACTTGTAGCAATTGTTCAGTTGTGTTCAATCTGTCATTCTGCACAATAATTTACACATTCCCTACACCTAGCCTGCCAGTTCTTCAGTCAACTTAGTCTAAATGGAGTGAGTGGTGCAGCAAACTATGTACACTCATCATCTGTCTCTGCAGCTGCAGGGTTGAGGAAACACATAAACAACTATAGGCTAACCTGTGTGTTTGAGTCTCTCTCCATATATCTATTGTCCCTGTCCACTGCACTGAAGCATTCTTTAGGATGTGTGAACTTATACTTCTGCCATGACTTGTGTTGATGGCAAGCACTGACATCTAGTGGCCAGGCTGAGTTAGTGTTGAAGCCGTCAACAGTCACATTTTGACTCACTCTTGATCTGAAGTGCTACAATTATTGCTTTGGTTTTGTTTATGCTTTGACAATTTATAAGCCACCATTCCACTGGAAAACCATATGAAACCTGCCAAGCCCAAAGTCAACTTAAAAAGAATAATGCTTTTATCTTAGAAGATTGCATTTGTGCATGATTTCTAAAGCTTTGGCTCAACTGACAAGTCATGCATATTGGCAATAATCAGAAATAGGATTATTATTATTATTTATTTTATTTTTTTGGGGGTGGGGTTAACTTTTGGTTGTAACTGTACATTATGGTATATACTGTACTGCAAGTATACTG
This sequence comes from Centroberyx gerrardi, assembly GCF_048128805.1. Taxonomy (NCBI): domain Eukaryota; kingdom Metazoa; phylum Chordata; class Actinopteri; order Beryciformes; family Berycidae; genus Centroberyx; species Centroberyx gerrardi. Next base: position 13,481,182 of record NC_136001.1, read on the forward strand.
GACATATGGTTTTGGGGGTGAGAAGGGCAGAAGAGGTGCCCTAACTGATGATGTTAATGATGATGATGATGATGATGATGATGATGATGAGGAGGAGGAGGAGGAGGAGGAGGAAGATGTTGATGATGACAAAGAGCATGAGCACAAGGCACCTCACTGAGAGAAGCGACAAGAGATGAGGAGGCCTTAATGACAGTGATAGTGATTGTACACCACTTGATGGCAGCATTGTTATAGTATCTGAGTTCAAAAGGAACATTTCCCCAAGTTAGTGCTCTTCTGGTGTCACTATTATAAGAAAAACCTAAAATGTTGCCGTACTTCTACGCAGGTATCCCTGTGAGATGGCAACCAGCAGATAAAAAGCAAAAACAAGAGCAAAATCTCATTTGATGAATAAGATTGTCTTGGTGATCTGGGTAGTCTATGCCATATAGTTACTATCTGACGTTCACCAACACAATCTTGAGTTTAAAATCTTGTTTAAAACTTTGAAGCCCTTAGGGTTATGCATGCACGCCACACACACACACGCACACGCACACACACACAAAGCGGCTCTTACTCTTAAAAGAGTAACAGATTAAAAGCTCCTAATTAAAGCAAACCTTTAGAAGTATCAAGACAAAAATTTTCCTAACTATTTTGTTGTTGTTCCTTTTCATTTTCAAAGCGCCAACACCTGCTCCCAGATGGCAGTTTTTACCATCTGTGAGAGGAAAGTGTAAAAGGATGATCGATATCAGTGACTACAACACTTCCCTGCCTCCAGATGGCACGATCGTTAAGTTCTCTGAAGCCTGTTGTCTGGAGTCCAATCTTTCCAGTTCCAAATGTTAAGAAGAAAAAACAAAATCATGTATAAGCTTGGGCAAGCTTATTACACTTCACTTTCCATGCACTGGTGAAAAGGGGAAGAGAGGTTCTGGGTATTCAAGAGCCTCTGGGGGTTGAGAATACATATTACTACCCTATATTCTTCAACCTATATTTGGCACTGTCTACAGTGTAGTTTAGGGGAGTACACTGTTTTCAGATGGTGTGCGCCATATGTCACAATCTGTACGGCACAGCTGAGGTTACCAATTTCAGTATGGTAAATGGGCAGTGTGATGTTGGCTGTGCCTCATACCCAGATTTTTGCATATGTAACAAACTGTCATGAGAATCTGTGGCTGATACTTTTGTGCATTTTTATTATGAACTTTCTTGTGAACTGTGTTTTTTAGGAAACGGTTAGGCTTTAACTGTAGTGGTGGAAGATGGTTACTATTGTATATGTCATCCGGCTAAATATCTGACTACAAGGAAAGAGGGGAATTGCTCAAAGTTTTGGACAAAGAGGGTTTGGAGCTGGTTAAAAACTGGGCTGTCAATTCATACGCAGTAAAAAGGTTAAGGATCAGCATTATTTATTGTTCATAAATGGTTAAACAGTTGTATTTGGTGGTACAGGATGGCCAGAGGATGGTATGGCCTGAGCACAGGTTATGTGACTGCATGTGTGTCTATGTGTGAGTGAAAACAAGTAGGTTGTTTCTGCAGCATCAATGGGTAAAGCGTAATGGCTGCAGAGTGTGTATGCGTGTGTATCTGTGGGGCCTGGTGTGTGTGTGTGTGTGTGTTAGCTAGCCCCGTTGCCGGTGTGTGTCCTGGGTATATGGGCCTGCGTGTATCTTAGTGAATGCACATGGCTATTGTGTATTTTCCATTTATTGGAAAAGCACATCTGAAATGAATGTGGAAAATCCATATCACACATATCACAAAGCAATCAGTGAAGAAACATTAATATTGCCTTTGTGAGACTATAGCAATCCTAAATAGACCTAAATAGACTCTTGGACATTTTTATCCTTTGTCTTGGACAAGTGCAACAAATTACTCAATTGATTTAATAGGTCGGCTTTTGAATTATAGCAGTGCAGTGTGTGAAAAACAAAATAAAATAAAATAAAAGCATATCCTCTCTGGGGTTTCAAAGAAAACACATTTTCTTGATTTGTTGATTTCACATGTTGGGGATTGTGATGTGGGTTTTGACAACTGCAAGTCTTTCAAGTTTTTCTCTCCTGTCAAAGCAGCAGCTAAACTCTCAGGGAGTATACTGTCAGCTCCATATTGTAACACGAGTCAGGGAGACAGGCAAACGAACAGGTGGGGTTGTCATACACTTCTGAAGGAATCTGCTAAATGTTCTCTCCAATTAACAAACAGCTCAGACATTTCCCTCTCAGCTTCCCCCTCTCTCGCTTACTGCAGTTGTCGCTGGCTCCATTTGAGACACATGACTTGTTACATGTCTCTCCAGTTGTGTGCAGAAATGGCAGATTGAAAAACATTTAGCAGCTAGAGCTGGAAGACTGATGACAGGACACACTACTTAGCTGCCTGGTGGAAAATTATCGTGCTTCTCAAAGGTAGCCATCATAGAAATCTCACTTTTTTGTTTTCTTTTCAGAAATCAGAAGTTGCAGTTGAGCAGAGCCGTTTCTTGCTATACGCGGACTACGCAGCTGCGTAGAGCCCCCGCGACCGCTAGGGGGCCCCATTGCGCCACCGTATTTTTGTCCTCCTCGAATATAAATGGCCACTTTTGGTAACCAAGCGTCCTCATGTGTTGTTCAAAAACACATACATTATAAGCACATAATGGCGAAAATAAAATGCATTTATTGTATGCTAGATAGATCAAAAAGCAGCTATTATTTAGAGAGCTCTTTGCCTTACAGGCAAACAAATTTCAAAGTCAGCATCAGATTCTCACGTATTGACGCACTATGTTGTTGATGGCCTTCAGACAGATTACTATTCCACAGTATCTCACCGATACCATGGCGTCCAGAAGGATGTATCCTTCGGGAAATGAAAAAAGAAAACTGAAGAAAGCATAGGAAAAACAACGCTTGCAGAGCAGAGGTAAGACATATTACTGTAATTAAACGTATAACCTGTTTTTATGGGCAATGTATTTCTACCAGTCAGCGATCGGTGTAAAGCCACCTGAACCACCTGATGGCTAACGTTAGCTATGTAGGTTTACTAACGTTACCTATAATACGAGCTAGCTATCTAGACCTAGCTAGCTTGCTAACCCTAGTAACACGCATTTTGTTTTCAGAGCTGGCTAGGCTAGCTAACGTGATCTATGGTATCATGGTATTATTGAACCGCATCTGACCACATGTGCATACTAGCTTTATGGTCAGAATTATCGGCACGGCTACCGCCTCTGCGCACCATGAGGGGAGAACGGTAGGCGAAGGTCCGTTCAAACATCTGGCAATTTGTTTCTGTATTACTTATCGGCAAAAAAACGCATATGAACATATGACGTGAGACTTTGTTATTAACTGATAGGGTGTTCTGGTAAATTCGGCATGTATATAATCATCCAAACAGCTCGCATTTAATAAGTGTTTCCCACAGGTTGACAATTTGGTTATGGCGGTGGTTGCTAACGGGAGGGGGGATTAAGGACCCTCATGCGGGATTATCATTACAAACACACGTTTCACAGCCTACTCAAGATCCCAAGGTTTCCAAATATACCAAATATGTCATGCTGAATTACAGGGAAATTTGTATAAAATGATGCACAAGACATCTGGATCTTTCCATTTGATGTAATGCGCAGCCATAAAAAAATGGCGTTTTGAGTTTGAATATTTCACTCACTTCAATGATGCGTTGGAACGAGCAGATACAGAATATGTAGGCCTGTATAACATTGTCCTACAGTATGGGAAAGGTATTTTTAAAGCTACTTAAGGGGAAATTTTTAAACTACAGTAACTATTGCAGGCCGTTTGAGGATTTAATCCTTAAAATGCACTAGTCACTAAAATTAGGCACTAGTGCTTATTTTGTAATGACTAGACACTATTCTTCCAGTTACTAGTCACTAATGTAATTTTACCAACAAACAGGTTTTGGATTTCAACAGTATTACAATATGAGTAATAATTATGATAAAATATGTTAATTCACCTAGAAACTTTATGTCTCTGCAGGAGCACTTCTGAAATACTTTGGAGGACCAGCCTCAGCACAGCCAGACCTCTCTGCTTGTCAGGGGACAGCAGGTCCATCATCATCTTCCTCAGCAGACCCACAAACGCCAGATGCAAGTACCTCTTGTCTGATTTGTGAAATTATTTTGCTTAATATAGGCTATATATTGGATTGTTATTTGTCATTTGCACTTTTATCCTGATGCTAGTGTCATTTTATAGTACTTAATTTTATGTGTATTCTTGTTCATAAGTTTATAATTTATTCAAAGCATTCTGTTTTTGAAAAAAATCATTTTATTTGTTCAGTATTTACAATTTGCATGTTTGTTTTGATTTTGATGTCTTAACAATGCAACTAAGTTCCTGAAATTAAAATACGTTTTTTATGTGAAAAATGCAGCATTCGGTCTGATTTATATGCATATGGAATTTGTGTCGATGCAGATTTGATGTGTATTCATGAGTGCTTGAAATAGCGGGGGGCCCCCAAACAAGATTTTGCATAGGGCCCCCAACAAGCTAGAAACGGTCCTGCAGTTGAGTGAGAGACATGCAACAGGTTTTGTGCAACAATATGCCAATTAATTTCTAACAACTGCTGCAGATTCTTCCAGGACTGCAAGATAGATACAGGACAGATGCATAATGGGGGAGTTCTGCAATGGCACCTACTGTAACTATTTACAGCTTTGAGAGACTATGGGGCTAGTGTGTAATTAACCTGCTGACAGAGGTGCTGTAAGTACTGTGACAACATTTAGTGGATAGTGAGGGAAGAGAGGAGGCTGGTTACTTAAATAGGTAGCTCACTGGAGTATTGCGGTGACATTTCTCGAATAGTGAGAAAAGAGGGGGATATTAGTTAATCAGCTACCTCGTTTGTGCCATTTTTACTGCTGTGACAATATTCTGTGAGTAGTGAGGTCTAGCTAGTTAGCTGGCTCACTAGGGTTTTGCAGTGACAACATTTAATCAGTAGTGTAAAGAGCAGTGGGGCTAGTTGCTAGTTAGCCAGCTGATTGGGGTAACGTACTGTACATGATGTGACAACAATTTACTGAGCAGTGGCATAAGCCATGGGACCAGTTGCTACTGTAGTTATACTGTATGGATGGTGGGAGTACTGCTACTTGCTTGATTTTACATTTCCATAGCAGTGAGCAGAGTGATGGGGCATGCTTGGGTAGGTGCTAGGATAGGAATGACAACTAGAGTGTAAGGTATAAATGACAATTAACTGGTAATTAGGATTAAGTCTGTTAGTGCAGGAGCAGCATGACTCTTAGCAGCTAGTTGCTTTTTGCTGCTTCAAATCATATTTGGTTAGCTCTTGGGGCCAATAGTTGAATGTACAGTGTAAAGTACTGCAGAATTACCTCATTATGCATCTAACCTGCATTCACACTCCATTAGTGCAGTGGTCAGTCACTGACTTTCGCAGTGCTTGGTGTACTTATTTGAATGTTATAACAGACCTCAGGCAGATTGTTCAGTGGCGCAAAGCTTGTGTCCATTAAATGAGCAACAGAGTTTTTGGCCACTACTGGTGCTAGTGAGCTGAGTGGGTCCTCATACAACAACAAAAACACTTATCACGTCGTTTTCAAGCACGCACATGAGGATGCATGAGCTCACTACAAGCACTGAGGTGATGTAGTACACAATACTGTGTGGAGAGGGAGGGCTTAGGGCCCACGCACCGATCCAGGTTGTTTTTCCTCTCTGCTCACTCACCATGACAACAGAGAGGGCAAGAAATGAAAATCGGATGGGTGAAGTAGTTGGTATGGTTACCTGAAACACCTGTAACTTAGGCCGTCAATCAAATGAAGGGGCGGGAGCTTTCTCTCCAAGCCGCTGCACTGAGATCCAGATGTAAACATTGTAGCCTGGTAAACATTAACAATTAAGTTGAGTTTCTGTACGTCTTTGAAGATAATAAATGTATTCCACATAGTCATTGGGGTCTAACATACTCTTAAGTCTGTACAAGTGCAATCATGAATGTAAACAAATCTGTGTTCTTTACATGGAAAACCCAGTTGTTCATCTTTAAAATAATGGTTTCCAGACTTTCCTCTGTATTTTTTCCTAAACAATTCATTCTATAATGAGTATATTCAATGGGTTTATACAGTAAGACATTCTAGTGGTTCTATGGTTCTATATCTGTGTGGGCAGACATGTAAATGTTAAGTTATGCAGCAGCTCCAGACATCTGCCTGGGAATGTTGTACATCTCAGCTGGATGGGTTTAAATCCCACTTCATATTACGCTGTTGCACTTCCCATCACGTCTTCACGTTATGAAAGGAGTGAAGCAGTAGTACATCTGGAGGGGAGTGGACTACCATGCTCTTTTATGGATAAACACCTGCCATGTTGTGAACAGGGTGAAAGAGCAGTAACTGTTAGCTGGCTGGGTAAATGGGGGACAAGCTGGGACCCTTCAATTGAAAAACGTGATGGCTAGAAGAAAGAAGCAGCTGGAAAAATCTCTTTCTCTCACTCTCTTTCTCCCTGTCTTTCCCTTACACACACACACACACACATACACACACACACACACACACACACACTTCCATCACGGAGAGACGTGTCAGTAGATCGTCGCAAGCATTCTCAACCTCATAAATGGAAATGACTCATCTGTCATTCATCTATCCTGGGTGGCATTTCTCTTTCTTTTACTGAGGGGGAAATAAACTCCATTTGGCAGGAGAGCCAGTCTGCGAGGACAACAGCTCTCTAAATAGAAGCAATGGCACCATGTCAATGATGGCTCATGGTCCGAAAGCCTGGCGCCTGGCGATTATATTTCGCGTAAGAGATACAAGCCAAGCGACCGTTCTGTATTTGTTTGTGTCTAGTTTTTTTCTCGGCTTTTGACATTTATGTCTGATACAATGTTTCTAAAATGGTTTCTTGTTTATAGTTCCCATTTAAAATAGACGACACTGCGCCCCTTTAATTGATATGTCCAGTCAGAGAGATAGTCTGGGCCCCTGGAAACAAATCCTCTAAGTGAAAAAGATAACAGTGCAGACATCCATTTTCTGCCCCCCTCCTTCCGCTGAATGTCTGTCTGCCTGTCTGATGGCAACCAGAGAACTCTTGTAGCCCATAGCTTATTCATGCAGTCGAACACCTCAGAGAGCTGTACAAGAATAACAGATCAGATTCTCCTTGAGTCAGGTATAATGTAGCCTTACAGCCTAAAAGCAGCGGCTTTGAATAGGGCCCTTTCGCTGCTCTCCAACATCCCCAATCCTCTTGCTAAAAACGGGAATCAATTATCTGTCTGTAACCCCTTTGCCTCAGCCCGTACCTGGCTGCTGGATCCCATATGGAAATGCAGATAGCAGGGGATCACATTACTGAAAAGCTTAAGAAGTGAGAGATCCCCCTGGCTGATTCCATTGAGCTGTGTCCCTTGACGCTGCTCAATACTTGAGGAAGGTCGGCTCTGTGCCATTGTTCTGTGAATGGAGAAGTTAACCGACACCGCCTAGCCCTGATGGGGATTGTTATTTCAAATCTCTGCTAAACTGAGCATTGGGAATTCTGCTATCTGGTTTCTCCTCCTTTGTGATGTGATGAGCTCCATCTTTGGGCGTACTTACGAGGGTAATTTGACAGGGGAAGTGCATGATATAGAGAGAGAGAGCAAGAGAGAGAGAGAGAGAGTGTGAGTAAAGAGTGGGGTGTCCTCTGCACCAGCCTATTGTGTCGGTTTCTGGAGTAATTGAGTCCGCTTTGTCTTTCATGGTGTGTTACTTTGGCACAGTTGCTCAATTCTCACCAGAGACACCAACTGATGTTGCCACTTACACAGAGAGCCACTGACATTCCTTGCTAGGCCTTGAAATCTGAACAGGTTGTGGGTCTGAAAACAAAAGAGGTGTTGAAGCAATGGAGGACTGAAGCCCTGGAGTGAAGATGCTACAGTATACTTAAGTAAACTGCATGCAGTCTGAATTCGTAATGCATTGCTAAGTGCAGTGGAGAGAACTGACATCAGGCAAAGGCATATTGTTTAAAATTATACATTTAGTATGCCATATTGTGTTTATTTTCCATTATTCTGATTTGATAAATTTTATATTTTGTTCACTTATTATTTTATGCCCGAAACATCATCCTGCAAGTAAATTCCTTACCAGCAGAATCCATTCTACATTTTTTAAGCAAATAATTCTTCTATTCTATTCTAAAAGTTGGCCTGAACAACTAGAAGAAAAGGCTTTGTGGCCAAGGGCCCTCATTCACAGTAACAGTGCCATCTGAAAGAAGAGGCTCCATCTTAGAGATGGACAAATGACTCAGAGATGAAAAAATATATAATGGGCATGGGATGCAACGAGAAGAGCCTTCAGGGTATTTTGTGAAATATTCAGGAGGTTGTGAGTGAATCGGAAGAGAGGAGACAGAGAGACAGATCATCCTATATTCAATAAGAAGAAATTTCCGGAGAATGAGCATGGACAGTCAGGAGCGACCTGATATCACATCATGTTAGCATGTATACTGTAGAATATTCTGTTAGTAATCCATTCATTTGGTAAAACGATAATAGTGCACACAGGAGCACACAAGCTATCATGTCCTCATATAAATAGAATTATGTTCAACATGTTTAATTTAATGGTCAATTTAAACCCTTGATCTCCTCTGACATCTGTCCTGTGATACGTATTGGGCATCCCATGGTAATTACCCCAGAATACTCTTGAATCATAAGTGATTGTAATTTAAACCAAACATAATCCTGCGAGATGTGGAAGAAAGGAGGAGAGGAGAGAAGAGGAGAGGAGACAAGACAAGAAAAGAGGAGGGAATAGAAGAGAAGAGAATAAAAGAAAAAAAGAGAAATCAGGAAGGAGAAGAATAGCTTTGTGATTACCTAAAAGATATGGCACTGACTTGTATGCACGCACACACACACACACACACACACACACACACACACACGTAGGTTTGATCCACACAAAAAGTGCCATTTGAAGAAAGAGTTCACTCCATCTTTGAGCATGACAAATGACTGAAAAATAAAAATGATAATGGAGATGTGATACAACCAGCAGTCTCTTCAAGGCACTTTGAAATATTCAGTAGGTTGTGGAAGAATGGGGGAGGAGGAGTAGATGGAAAAGAAATGGGAGGTCATCCACATAAATAGAGTAGAAGCAATTGAAAGAGCCGTGTCATTATTTCTTTGGAGTGAACACGAGCAATTAGGGGCACTTTAACTGTTTCTACTTAGTGCATCATTTAGAGTATTGAATTGAGTTCACTGACATTTATAAACACTTTTGTCAAGATGCTATTAAAAAGGAGATTGCTATTAATGTCTGTCTTGTAACACTGACATATGCCTGCCAAAACATCTCAGTTATGAAACTTCAGCCAGGCAAGTTAACATCCGTACAATTCATGCGAGGTGAAATGTACGGAAATCACAATTATATGTTTTTAGAATGATCATTTTAATGGTCAGTGTAAATGCTCAAACTTAGAAGAGAAGAGAGAAGAGAAGAGAAGAGAGGACATAAAACTGGGGATTGTAAAGGAGGACGTTCACCCATCTTGTAGAGCATGGGTGTCAAACTCTGGCCCGCGGGCAGTGTAATTATATTTGGCCCGCGAGGCAATACCAAATGACTACTAGAGCTGGCCCGCCGGTATTACACAGCGCATTCACTGCTAATACTACAAATCCCATAATGCTCTGCTGTTGTTTTAGCGCGCCAATCAGGACAGTACCCAGAAACACCCTCTCCTCTGTGACATTAGTCATAGCGACCTCACGCTACAACTGTCACCGTGCTACCCCTTCCGAAAAATGGCGAAAAGAAAGGCAGAAAACAGGAGCTTTCTGGACAGGTGGGAGGCAGAATATCTGTTTACATATGTAAAAGACAGACCTGTTTGTCTTGTCTGTGGAGTCAACGTGGCTATAACTAAGGAGTACAACATTAGACGACACTATGAAAGCTACTCCAAGGCATGGGCTTGAATGGTTGATTGATTTATTATTGTTATTTTATTTTTAAAATTATTAGCCTGTGGAAAAAGTTTATTTTGATATTTAAATCAGAAGGCTGCAAATGGAAAAGGGGCATACGATTTTTATTTACATTTTATTTAATAAATTAATGCCATTGATGTGTTTTTTTTATTTGAAATTCGATTTTGCATGTCTGCACTATTAAGTTATATATTGTATGGTAATAAGTGTTGCTTGTTCCATATTCAATGTTAAAGCAAAACTTGTTTGGGTCCATATTAAAAGGTTCATTTGTTCAATGTTGGCCCGCGACTTTGTTCAAGTTTTAAATTTTGGCCCACTGTGTATTTGAGTTTGACACCCCTGTTGTAGAGGGACACATCTCTCAGAAGAAAAAAAAAAACTAAAATACCAATAGCCTATTCAATGCAGTTTGTGAAAGATTCAAGAGGTTGTGAGTGGATGAGGCAGGAGGGGAGGGGATATAGCAAGGAGAGAAAGAGAGATGGAGAGAGGGATAGAAAGACAGAAAGGGTATTAAGGTATTAAGAGGGGGAGGACAAGAGGAGGAGAGAAAGGGAAAAGTAGATGAAAGGCATGCAAGCCCCTCTATATAAAATGCAATAAAAGAAAATTAAAACCCCAAGGCATTATATATGTGGAGTGAACATGGATGTCAGGAGCATCCTCATATATCCAGTCTGTACATCTGGACGATTGAATCATGTTCAGTAACACTGATAGGATTAAGATTCACTTTTTTGGTGAGTGCGGAGACACAGTCGCATAAACTCGCACATGTACTCTACGTACAACACGTACTTTATCCTAACATCAGTCCTGTAGATTGAAACCCTCTGGCCTACCTGTCTAACCTTTTTGGCAATCCTGTCGCCCCAGAGAGACATATCAAATTATCCTTAAATAGGATGGATTTATTCCCCATAGCAATACAGTAATACCTGCCTGCTGCCACAACACCAAATGCAAATGTGCAATGTCACACACGCAAATTAACTTTTTCTCATGGGTGTCCTGGTGGCTCAGTGGTCTACGGTGTGTACCATGTAACTGCGACATCCTGGGTTCGAATCCAGCCTGGGACCCCCCTCTCCTCCCCCTTTCCTCTCTCTCTCTCTCTCTCTCTCTCTCTCAACTGTCCAATAAAGCAGAAATGTAATAAAAATAAAACAAAAAAGAAACCTTCTCCTCCAAGGTGCCATATGAGTATAATCATGTTACACATAATTCCTTACATGGTGCATGTAAATCCTCCACCCCCCCACCACCATCTCCGTACTTTGGAGAGCACACCTCTATTTTGAAGGTGTAGGAACTATACAGTGAGGAACATAGATCACTCCATGTTAATAATTCATCTGTTGAATAATGGAATATGCATAATCTCTTAATAAAGCAGATATTCATGAGCTCTTTTCGCCTGGGTCTTCTCTGCATGCCACATGACAGCAAATGTGTTTTCCTATATCACAGGATCCTTTAAAGATATCAAAGATGATCATAGAACTGAAGCTCCTAGTGGGTGTTTGATGACTGCATAGCTGCTTTTCCCCTATCTAGTGGCCAAACAAATGCACAACCACAAACACCATGTACACAAGCCTCTGTCTTTTTTTTATACCTGGTTTGACAATATAGATCCTCTCCTGTGATAGGCAAATTTGCTACATGTTGGAGGATTCACTTTGAGAGATTATTGAAATGTTTCACGGTTGCCGGTTTGGTTCACTGCACATGTAAGCAGCGGAAAATCAACCACATTAAAATGGGTTTCAGGGGAGCACAAGGCAGAATGATGATGGGCATATTTCTAAGGACAGAATTGATACGGAGAGAGCGAGGTAAATGCGACTGTAATAACACAAAATGTGCCCTTCCATCGTCTGCAAATTAGTCTTCAAAGCATTAAGGTGCAGGTCTATAATTGGTTATCTCATAAAGAAAAGCCAAATGACATTTAACCTATGCCTCACTGTATTTATATCTTTTAAATGAATATTTATACACAATTCAAAGAAATAATGACGATAATTGTACAATAACAATGATGATAAAGATAATGATGCTAACAAAGCTAAATAATACTGTAATGATAATAAGATGATGAAGAAGAAGAAAAGAAGAAGAAAAAGAAGAAACAGAATCATTGTAATGTAGATAAACCCATTGACCAAATGATACATTTGTTATGCGTTTCTCTCGTATTTGTCCAGGTATAATGATGCATGTACATACAGCACTGGTAGAAGCAGGTTGGTTATATTCACAGATCAACCTGCTGTACCCACATGGACATTCCAGCCCTGCCTACTGTAAGTGGTCCCAGAGGGACCTGCAGATATGGGTGGTGTGTGTGTGTGTGTGTCTATGTGTGTGCATGTGTGTATGTGTGTGTGCATACATGTGTGCATAAATAGGGGGTGGACAAAATAACTAAAAAACCTAACAATATATGAATAGCATACCCCTTTGCCTTGGAAAGCTATCACACAAGTGAACTGTGTGTAGTGGGATATTGGACCATTCTTCAAGAAGGAAAGCCTCCAGTTCTTTGAGGGATGAAGCAGGTGGAACTCGACTTCACACTCTGCACTCCAGAGCTTCCTATAAAGGTTCAGTGTTGTTGACTGCGGAGGCCATGGAAGGCATTTGACTTCATCCTGGTGTCCATAAAACAACTGTTGAATTTGTTTAGCAGTGGGGGCATTATCATCTTGGAATATGAGAACATCATGTTTTACAGTTGGCAACATATAATACATTATGGGCCATCTTTTGGCTTTCTCCAAACATAACCTTTCTGGGTAGGAAAAAGGTTGAAAAACGACTTTTTTCCACTGCTCTTTACACCAAGTTATGCGTCTGTGCATTGGCCTCAGTACAAGCGGTTTCCGAATGGCAGTCCTTCCATAAATGCCACCTTTGTGAGGCTCACAAGGTGTAGTTTTCTGTTGCAAATGTTTCACAGATTCTATGACTATCCTGTCAAGTGTCTGTCTATCCCTGTCTGTGAGCTTCAACTTGTGACCATTGTTCCTCTTTGCTGAAGTGATTTGTCTGTGTTTTGCATATATTATCATGACTTTTGAAACTGTTCCTGATGCCACATTAAATAAGTTTGCAGTTTTTGCGACCAATGCACCTGCAATTCAGGCACCAACTATTTGGCCTCTTTGGAACCCTGTTACTTACCTCACGTTGCTTTGAAAACTCACATAGTGGTGATTGTTTTACAACTGACAGATATTGCTCAACTTCCTATGACTCACCTGTGTAGCTGCCTTTGTAATTATGATTTAGTTCAAAGTCCTTTTCCATGTAGTGTTTGCGTTATTTTGTTCACTCCATATACTGTATATGTGAATTTGTCCGTGCGTATGTATGTGTGTGTAATTGTGTGTGTGTGCGTGTATGTGTGTGTGCCTGTTGAGAACTAGAGCAGGCTAAGGGGGTGTCTGCAGCAGTGGGGCCATGCAGCGCACACAAGACAGCCTTTGGGAGCTGCAGTCTCCCTGATGGATGGCCTACCCACCGTACAATGTGCACTCCCATATAATACCACCAACCCAGCTGCTTCTAACTCATGTTCCACTGGGCTTCTTTGGCATAAAGCACAGTCCCCCACTCTAAACCTGAGATGACGCCACATTTGAGTTGGGATATAGATACTATCTTTGCTGCTGGAGAGGCAAGAGGTGATAAACTTGCTGCTGAAATGCACATTTTTACCCCCAGGTGAAACCCTGAACTTGTGACCTACAATGAGAGCGACCACAAGGAGAAAACGCCCCTTGTTAGTATATGTTGCCTTTCCCACCTGGAGAATGGAAGGTAGTGTGCATGCTGGTTGAGTGACAACATTGCTTACGATTGAGAGTACAAACTGCCTAACTGTGGAAAGGATTTACTAGGATCCTAAACAGTGATAGTCATTTAGATCCACCCACCTTGTATCTACTCTACATTGGTACTGCAGGATTTAAAAAAAATCCTATTAAGGTGGAGTAGGAGTGTAACACCAGTGAGCAAAAGTGAAGTGTGTGTGTGTGTGTTTGTGTGTGTAAAAACAAATGGGACTTTCAATATCTGTTGTTACTATTTCGTCATAATTTTTTCCTTCATGCACTTGACACAAGGAGTGCTATGAAAGTAGGTCTACTACCCTACAATAAGTTCACTCGATTTGTCCACGAATGCCAATGCTGAAAAGTAGAGATTCTTACTGTTAAAGCAGTAATTGGTAGTGAGTGGAAGCAACTTCAATTTGATGAGCCATATAACAGACTGTATAAAATCTGGGAGTAATTAGTTGGCAGCAAACAGGAGATCTGTTAATCACAGAACTCATTAGCATCTTTGAATTTATCATAAGAATTTAAAAATATATAATATATTTATGGGCTTGGAACATACCTACAGGGAAAATGAAGTGTCTTATCTTTTTGTTCTGCCTTTTTTGTACAACTTGTCTGTTTTGCCCTCTTATCATTTGTGACAGGAATAAAAGAAAAAAACAAGCCCTGAGAGAAGGTGAATACATCCTCTATTTGATATTGAGAAAGTAGCTGAAAACCTGGGAACAGATATACTAACTCACTTACACACCAAGGTTGGTCTGAAAATTCTTGACTGTGACAATGTTGAAGGATTGACAGTTTCTTTCTATTGCAATGGAGATTAGTAGAGACAAAAAGGTGTGTGTGTGTGTGTGTGTGTGTATATATATATACACACACATATAACTGTGTGCTAATCTGTATGGGCCCAATTCAGACTGCGTAAAGTTACATGGGTCTTTGAGCTGTTCTTTTTCAGACTTGGCCAATTTGATATCCGTACTGAGGATTTTGGGCATGCCTTCACTTGTGCACGGGCTTATTGAAAACCTTAGCTTCTCTGTCCTCATATGTTTGATGGAAAACTGTGCGACCACAGACTTTTTGCTGTTTGTTTTTTCTGCTGAGGCATTAAGTTTTTAATTTAGCTATTTTGCATTTTTGTTAATAAGAAATAGCTGGAAGATTTTTTTTAAATCTGGCAGCTGCTTTCTAATTCAAGCAACAAGCCACTCTCCAATTGCATTGTTCACTGCATTAAACTTTGCACAGACACTCGTTATGGCCATGTCTGCATGACATACCTACTAAATATTGTCTTTTCCTATTCCTATGAATTTGTTCTTGTGTGCTTAGCTCTAATGGTCACATGTGTATAGTCGCTGGCACTGCTGGCTGTTGGAAAGCTCGCAACGCAGTGTTCTTGATTGAGCGTTTTTGCACACCAGTGTATACATACAGTATGTATATGTATATATAAATAATATATTGGTGCATCTGCTCATTGCTATTAAGAACTGTGCCAGGCAGCAGGAGACAGAGAACTGAGATATTCCCACAACATCCCCCGACACCCTGTCCAGCTGACGCAGCACCTATCACCAGGTTGGAGCGGTTAGCTGTGCGATGTGGCTCTGCAAATCATCACTCAAAACACAGCACAGTTCAGTGATCAAGGTGCTAACCATATGGAAACGATGGATGCACTAGGCATCTGTTAAACCCTGCACATTTAAACAATTTCAGGACACCCTCTGTGTGCTGCCTTCTTTGACGATCCCTTAAAAACTTCAGCTAAGTAATGACAGCAACACATTGCAGTTCAATTGTCAAGTGTTGTCAAATTACTTTAAATAAAATTCCAATTATTCAGACACCATTTTGCAGCATTGGACAGGCTAATTAATTTTCATCAAGTTACTATTCACATATTATTTGATGTCTTTGGAGTTTATTAGTATGCAAATTTCTTGTTTTACATCACAAACCCGATGGGAGGGTTAAACATATTGTCGGCTGATAAATGACTAGCAACACGTGACTTGTGTGTCATGCCTGAATTAACGCAATGCTCCATTCATTTGCTGTCAATAAGACATTGGTTGTCATAGTAATGACGCAGGTGTACCCACACTTAGGGTGCATTTTCAGTCCAACAACTCTGGGCACTAGCAACAAGTTAATAACATGGAAGTTTTGCCGTTGCTTATTCTGATTGTTTTTATGATGGGATGTTGCAGAACACATTTGTGAGAGGTGGCATGAAACCTTTTCATTTGTCCAAAAAAAACAAAACCCACTTGAAATTCAATCGAGTGGTCAGACTGAGTTGTATTTACAGAGAAGTAATCACACTGAATCACATTTTAAACCACCTGTGAACGTGGTTTAAATCTGAAGTGAAAAGATTGGATTCATATGTTTTTCCCACGGCACAGCCGAGGGCATCGCGAGGCAAATTCAGGTCAGTCAGTCAGGTAACGCTTCGTGAGATGGCCTCTAGAGGGCGTCTGTGGCTAAGAGATGCGGTGTTTCCCATACAGAGGCACAAAATCAAAAGTTGGTCAATGTAGAGAAATGGATCTAAATCGATCTCTAATATGCCTGATGTCACATCACGTCATGTTAGCCCACCTTGTGGTATGTAACTAACATTAGTGGAATTATTTAACCGATAACTGTGTCGCAGTGCTTCAGAGCATTATATTGAATTTAATTGATTGAATTGAACTGAACACACGTGCCGTGGGTCTGTACAGGATCTGTGCTTATTTACTTTTCAGACTTAAAATATAACTGACTTGTATCAAATCATAATTGAGCTGGTGGTCTGGACATAGCTATAATGTGAAGGTGGACACATCCTAATTTACATAATCATCACCTCAATATGCATCTTAAACTGGGCTCAGATTACAGGAGTTTTAAAATCCTAACCGATTTTGAAATCGGGTTGCATCGCGCACATAAGGAGAAATTTAACCGATTTTCTTCTCTCAAATCGCAATCAAGCTCACACTACAAGTTTAGAACAGGACGGTGCATCACACACTACAAGATATTATTAAGATTATCTTGCCCGACGGAGCTGCTGTATGCAACAACTCACGTGACCATGGAGAGGCAGGAGGCAGATGTTTACAAACATGGAGGCGGAACAGCTGCTTTGGTGTGTTCAGTAGTTTGCCAAAGAAAAGCGAAAGGCCAGACGAATTTGGATGAGGAAATGGTGGAGAGACGTAGGCAAAGTGGGCTGTCCGTTCTTCAGCGAGAACTGGAGGTGACAATTTAACTGGCAGTTTTAATATCTGTTGTCTGTTTATAACGTTGGTACGCTATCGCTAAGGTTTACCGTTGCTAGGCAATACCGTCAGCTGTCCCGGCCGGGACATTAAAGTTGTATTGTCCAATATTGAAAGGCATAATGAAGTGACGTCGCTGTCCAGATTTTAACTTGCAAATATCAAACAGGTTAGAAATTATCAGGGCGGCTCCGATGCGTCTTCGAACGGTTCGGGAGGGTTAAGATTTGATCTGTGAACAGCTCACATTACCAGATATTCTGTGCCGAACTTCGGTTCCAACCAAGACTCAGATTTCTCCTCTGATTGTCGGGAGGGGCGAATCGGGGATAAATCGGCGAAAAACTCCTGTAATCTGAGCCCGGCATTACAGAAATTCACTCATGCCTGTGCCAAACTCTGGGGTTGAAAATGACTATTGAAACAGACTACGAATTTTATAAACCTCTATTGGCAACCAAGGAATTGCAACAACAGGTCTCTGGCACAGTTTACGGTGGCCTGTTTAACATAAAACAAAAAAGTTACATTTCCACTATGAGTAAGCCAGCTATAGAGAGCCTAAGTCCCTCCCCTTCCGCTGTCCCCCATGGGACCTTATTTCGGAAAAAATATGTACGGTAGTCAACGGCGAGAGACAAATAATTGTTTGATCCCGTTTGAATTGTGCCATGACTTACACATATGATGTTTTGTCAATTTAAAAGATAATTTAATTAAGTCAAGAAAGTCGCAGTTTGTTGTAAAACAGTACAGTAACGTTTAGTTTTGTGTGAAACCGCTCAGTGAACTACATCTCTCGTCTCGCACAATATACGTCACCAACACCAACATGGAACGAAACATAGGAAACACACACAGGCATCGCGTTAACGTTAGCCCCCACTGTACGTAAACTATCCTAAACCAGTTTAAATCCATTCTTACTGTCTACCTTCCAGGTTGTGTATAATACTCCTGCTATCTGAGAGGGACTTAGCTTCAGCGGCTCTGGGTAGCTTGTGGAGAGAGGAAGTTACGTCACTTGCTTTTGGGTGTGTAGTCTTTCTAATTACGTATTTTTACAGTCTTATAGTTCAACAGTTTTACGACAAACTGCGACTTTCTTGACTTGCAAAATTATCATTTAAATTGACAAAACATCATATGTGTAATTCATGGCACAATTCAAACGGGATCAAACAATTATTTGTCTCTCACCGTTGACTACCGTACATATTTTTTCCGAAATAAGGTCCCATGGTGGTCCACCGGAAGGGGAGGGACTTAGGCTCTCTATTTAGAGCAGAGATCCAACTGAAATGTCTAGTGAGGAGGTAATATATCATGATGCAATATAATAACATTACTGCTTTGTCATTTGCTTTTTTGGCTTGAGAAGAAAATGTGTTGCAAAGCTGGTCGCTCCCTGGTAACGCCGTCTTCCATCACTGAGCAGCTGAAAATGCAAATAGGTGGAGGAGTTTTTGTTCCACAGTATGGGTCAGAAAGTGAGTGTTGCTCAAAGTTGATTGTAACTTCCATTAATATGCATTCTGCACTTCATTTTTGATTTATGTTGTATTATATTTTTGCATTGAAATTTACTAAAAAGATTTTTGAAATAAAGAAAGTGAGTGTTGAAAGACAGACATCTCAGCACCTGGCGATGTAATCTTAAAGTCATTGGTATTAATCAACAACCCTATCAAACTCCAGACTGCAGATATGGTCTTTTTTTTTTTGCTATGGGACAGTAAAAAACACTTATTGCACCTCTAAGTACCACTATGCAGCACTTAAAGGATAAGGCCGGTGTTTTTTAATGCATTGCTTACCGTCAACAAATCCTATGAAAATAACAAAATCAGCAATGATTTTGTTTTGCCAGCAAGTCTCGTCCATGTAGCCGGTGCCCAATGAAGCCATGTCCCAGCAGCCATAGAACTCCATTGTATTAAAAAAATGATTAAAAACACGTCACAGAGCCATGCCGTTGCTCTGGGAAGCATGTTTCATCATCACGATGCACCGGGCCGGCCGACTTTTTCCTCAAACAACTTAATAAGCCGGCTGTAAACACTTTGCGATCTCAGGAAAGTAGTTCTGTAGCACCGAGAATAGTCCCCGGCGTAATGAAGAATTTGTTCCCATTTGAATTTGATTTGGTAATAACTACAACAGTCTGACTTTTCATGGTAACAGTTAGCGATTTTTCAAATTGAAACTATGTCTTTGTGAGCTGTATTTCAAGGTTTTTAGCTTACAATTGGAGCCAATGACTTCCGGGTTGACGGCTAAAAACGGTACGTGGGAAGTCAGAAAGTAACGGGAGTAGAGCAAACGCATTGTTGATTTTGTTATTTTCATAGGATTTGTTGACGGTAAGCAATGCATTAAAAAACACCAGCCTTATACTTTAAGTAAAGGTCTGAATCAAGCCGTATGTATGCATATGGTGTTTATGTGTTTATGTGGGTTGGACCATATGCAGAGAGATGCACGTGTGACAACAAAAGTGTATAGCTGAGCCTGTATCAGAGGGACAGAAAGAGTGAAAAAGATGGAGAACCACATGAAGACAGAGATAGAATAATGTTGTTTTTAGTATAAAACATGTTACTTTACCACTGTGGTCCAATGTTACTTTGGGGTCTCCGTTCAATATCAGCAGAGATGTATTTATAGAGTTTGAGATGCTTATTAAGTTATTCCTAACTCGTTTTCTGTGCCCTTCAATACAGAAGCACAAAGGAAAGTGTTCCCCTGCTGGATACACTTACTTTAATGTTGCATTGTTTATGGGGGGAAAAAAAGTGCTTCGGTTGAGATTTTGGGAAGCCTTGCTAAAGTTGGGTATGGTGACTTTCAAATGCACATTTTGTTGTTAAACTTCACCTCTTATGCTCACCATGCTTGTAAGACAGTAACTTTGACTGATGCACATCGTGTACGAACCTTTATTGCAAAACAATTCATCTAGCCATTCTCTACCTACGCTAGGCCCACTATGGTTAAGGTAAAGGATCATCATTATACAACCAAACTCACTACCTGAAAAATTCAGGTATTGACTACCGAATTTAAGCGTGGATTTGGTTAGTTAGAGTAGTGTGAACCAGAACCACACTGGACAACTGGTTGTAAGGCGCAACATGCAACATTATCATTGTAAATTTGAAAGAGACGGAGGTAAGCGTTGTGAGACATTCTCAAATTTTCTATCCAGCTGGTTTAGTCAACATTACAGTTGTTCCTACCAGTTCTGCGGTCTTGGGGCAACTCAAATGTTATGTCCACAGAGAGTGCGTCGCTTAAAAGTGTCAAGTTCATGAGTTGGAAAAAGATAATATGGTGGTTTATTAAGATTTTACAGATAAATGGGTGCCTCTAGTTGTCAAGTAAATTGAAAACACAGGCGATGGTAATAATGATAAATAATAACAATAAACTTTATTTATGTAGCACTTTGTAACAACAATGTTACAAAGTGCTTTACAGAAGAGTAAAAGCAAGCTAAAAACCGAACAGACCAAAAACTATTAAGTAAAGACAAAAATATTGCATAATAAAGGCATTAATAATAGAACCGTTATATAAAAAGGTTTTTCTATAAAAATACATTTCTAGAAGGGATTTAAAGGAAGAGTGATTCCACTAACCTGAGTGTGGGAACAAAACACTTCGGAACAGTCTGCCAGAGGTTGTTTGTTAAGATCTTACGGGTAATTTAGCGCCAGTTATTGGTGTCAAGTGAATGAAAAACACAGACGATGGTAGCCGCCATATTGGTCTGAAGTAAACGTTACTATAGTACTTTACTGTATTATTTACAGCCATCACAAGATCGGAGAAGTGGAGTGACTCTCATTAACTGTATATACAGTCTAGTCATTTTACTCCGCTCTGCTCCAATGTATACCATACATATGCAAATTCACTCTCATTCATAAATTCAGTTGTCACTTACCAATTTCTGGCAGTGTGTACGCAGCCTAGGAGTGGCCTTGTTTGTGTAGGAGATTGGTGTGCATAAACTAGCAATTACCCCTCTAAAGTGGTTAAAATACACTCCCCGGCCACTATCGGGTACACCTATCTACCTTTAGCATAAGGGCCAGTGACTTGTGTGTTCAGAGATGCCCTTCTGCCCACCACTGCTGTAAAGAGCTGCTATTTGAGTATTTGTGGCCTTTCTGTTTGCTCGAACAAGTCTGCCCATTCTCCTCTGACCTCTCTCACTAACAAGGTGTTTTTGTCCACAGAACTGCCGCTCACTGGATGTTTTTTGTTTATCGAACCATTCTCTGTAAACTCTAGAGATACTGCGGTCAAAGTCGCTTAGATCACAGCACGCATCTTGCCCATTCTAATGTTTGGTCGAACAAAAAACGAAACCACTTCACTATGTCTGCATGCTTTATATATTGAGTTGCTGCCACATGATTCGCTGTTTGGAGAAGACTATTTGCGTTAACGAGCAGGTGTACCTAATAAAGTGACCGGTGAGTGTGATCTCACAGAAAAACAGCAAATTACGTGTTGGTGGAACGTAAAGTGTTAAATTTACGCTTTCACGTAAAAAAGACACGACTATAAACCGTAAGTAGTGTGACATTGAAGTAGCACGGTGGCCAGTTAGGACGTGGTGGTTGGGGTGGTGGACCGGCATATTTGTTTGCCTTCGATGTCGGGACTGGGGTTCGATTCACAGCGTTTTTGAAGAACACACATTTTAATTTTTAACGAACGCTTTTCTTATTTAACCATGACCAAACCATTTTCCTAACCTTAACCAAGTTGTTTTAGTTGTCTAAACTTTACCATAACCTTAACCCTACCCTTAACCAAACTTGTTTTAAATTTAACCAAAGTCGTTTTACTTACCTAAATTTAACCGTTAACCAACCTTTGGCACATAATTCAATTCTTGGCGGAGGAACGTATTTAGATTCGTTGCAGGGGAACGTAATTCAGTTTGTGGTGGAGAAACGTTATTTTCCCATAATACGTGTCCACAGCACGTAAATCGCCGTTTTAGAGTTTGTGTTCTTTTCACATGTTTGGGTGAGATCTATGGCGTTTAATTAGTCTCACAACCCGCGCACATAAAAACCAGGCGCGTGCACGTGATACAAGCGCACAGAACAGTATCCGCGAGCGGAAAACCATCCTCGCGAGGGAGCATTTCTGCTCCGCGTGCACAAATGCGGTCCCGCGAGCACGGGGCTGTGACGAGTGCTCGCTCGACCCTCCCTACGCGCTCGCAACTGCTCAACACTCGCTCGCTCGTCAAGTTGACTTTTGAGACTTTGGAGGCGGGGATAACATCTCACTCCTGCCTAAACCTAACCAATCAGAGGCAGAGTAGGGGCGGGTCTTCCAGAAAATGGGGTAGTAAAAAAAAAACATTCGTCTCTGACCCCTTTTTTGGCGGCAGAATCATCAAGAAGAAGATGTCGGAGAAAAAAGAGGTAAAGTGAGGAACAGCCACATCTACAATGCCCTTAACACAAGTAAATCGTGCATAACCAAAATGTAACATAGGCTATTTGTGATGTGGCTGTTCCTCACTTTACCTCTTTTTTCTCCGACATCTTCTTCTTGATGATTCTGCCGCCAAAAAAGGGGCAGTTGCGAGCGCGTAGGGAGGGTCGAGTGAGCACTCGTCACAGCCCCGTGCTCGCGGGACTGCATTTGTGCACGGGTTGTGAGACTAATTAAACACCATAGAGATCCCGTTGATTTGGCAGTATGTTTGCCGAACCAAACTGAACGAACCATGGAAAAACATGGCACACTATGTTATATGGCATGGCACACTTGCAGTGGAAAAAGACACAAACGACTTCTCCTTTGATTCCTTAGTCCAATGATTTGTTTTGCTTCTACTTCAACATTTACTTCTGGCATACACCGTAAAAATGTTACTAAAAAATAGTAAGTCACAGTAATTTGTACTCTAATCGAGTTGCTGGTAGAATTGGCAGACATAAGGCCCGTTTCAGTTTATGTCAAGTTAAAGGAATAGGTCACCCAAAAATGAAAATTCAGTCATTATGTACTCACCCCCATGCCAGCTGAAACTCGGGTGAAGTTTGTTAGTCCATACAGTGCCCTGAGCTCCACAGCGGAACGACATAGAAGCCTTCTCCAAAACAACTGAAGTTGCTGGGGACCTGACTTGACCTGACTTCACGGTTCAAAAAATAACTGAAAATAACCATAAAATGGCTCCATGTCCGGCATAATGCAAGTCTCCAGAAGCCAACCCATCCTAAAGTGACTTGAAAAGACTGACATTTACACCATTATTTAGCTGAAATCGCCACTCTAGCTGTTGATCTCGTACAAGAACGAGGAGAACTACATGTGTAACTCTTCCTCGAATTAGCAGAAACAAGACTTCCAGTTTGGCCGTTTCGCCTTCAACATAAAAGCGTGAGATTTTAAATAGGTAGAAATACTAAACCAATCACTTTGTATGTAATCGTCAAATTCAATAAGTGTGCACCCATATTAATGTTTGATGTCCACTTTAGTCTCTGTTATACGTATATTCTGCATAGTGTAATACATGCAGCGTTTATAATTAAAATGGCACATATTTATGGCATTTTTCATTATGTCATCAAACATTAATATGGGTAAAAGTAATTGGTTTAAAACAGTAATAGTACTTTGGTGATTTCAGCTAAATAATGGTGTAAATGTCGGTCTTTTCAAGTCACTTTGGGATCGGTTGGCTTCCGGAGACTTGGATTATGCTGGACGAGCTGCATGGAGTGATTTTATTATTATTATTATTGTTATTGTTACTTTCCGTTATTTTTTGAACCGTGAAGTCAGGTCCCCAGCAACTTCAGTTGTTTTGGAGTAGGCTTCTACGCCGTTCCGCTGTGGAGCTCAGAGCCTGGTGTATGGACTAACAAACTTCACCTGAGTTTCAGCTGGCATGGGGGTGAGTAGATAATGACTGAATTTTCATTTTTGGGTGAACTATTCCTTTTTGTGTGTCAGTGTCTCTATTTCAGTGATTTTGAAAACTACAGCTGTAAGGGGATGGCTCTCTTCTGGCTCTGTCTCTCCCCCCTTTCAGGGGCAGGGGCTGTTTTGTTTTGGGATTGCATAAAAAGTGAAGGCTAGCAAATTAGCCATTTAGCTAGCAAATGGTTATTTCCAAAAGCTGCGATAACTATATAGCTGCAGAGAGGAATGTCAGCTGTCGAAAACATAATGGACAACAACATTTTCAACCACATTTTAACCACACCTCAGCATTTCGTGTATGAACCACAATATACTGCTGAGGAAGTTTTGCAAAGAAGGCAAGAATGAGCTGCTGCTGCTAGTCAAGCAGCCACTCTGGGGGAAGAGTTGCTGGTACGGACGGACTGAAGACCCACAGGCTAACTGGTGGTGGATGTGCCGATAATGCACAGCCACACACACGGAGAGTGAGAGTGTTATGCTGCAACGAATGGGACGGTCACAGTTTTTGCTTTAATCCATGGCTGACATTGAAGAACAGGGATTGTGTCTTACTCAACATCAAAGTTTTGAGGCACACATGGACAGCGGCATTGTTGTGAAAATGAGTGTCCTGGTTTGTCCCCACGCCGCTCTTTGCAAAACTGGTGCACAATTCAGGCTGTTACATAATATATCGGCATGGCCTTCAATTGTGCATGGGTTCATTCAAAACCTTGGATTTTTTGTCCTTACCATCGGTACTGTGGACCATAGAGTTTTTGCCTTTTCAGGTCTTTCTGACAGAGCCTTACCGTACGTCTTTAATTTTTTGGTTTTGTTCCACTGCACACAAGCATTGGTAATTGCCCTTGGAACACTAATTGGATGTCAATCTGGAATGTTCTAAGCTATTCCACATTTTGCTTAAAAGAAATCACTGAAATAATTTCTTTAATATCAAAAAAGTTTTTCTTTTATCAAAAGATGACCAAGCACTACATATTTGTAGGGCCTATCCTTGCAAAAACACTGGATGCACTGTGTCTTAAACTCACTACATCTAAAGATTTCTTCTGTGCCCCCTGGTAATTTCATCACCTTTGATGATCCATCCCAAGCTTGAACAAATAAATGGCTGGACACACCTTGATAGCTTAGTTGTGGAGAGTCATAAAGTTGCTTTAAGTACTATTCCACTTGTTCTGAGACCAATTAACAGAATTGCTTAATCTAATTCAATTCAAGTTTTTGTGACTCAACTCATCCTATTTGATGTCTTTGGTGTTTATTAGTATGCAGATTTCTTGTTTTACATCATGAAACCGATTGGATTGCTTGACATTTTGAAGGGTTTCAGGTACATGAGGAAAGGAGCGTACAAATTGGCTTAAGTTAGAGTCAGAATCCATGTATCATAATATGAAGGTGGACATGATTTGATTTACATATTCATCACCTCAAGCACATCTTCACTATTTCTCTTTTGATTAACTCAGAAGAGAGACATTGTTTTGGTTAAAGTAATGATGAAACTGGAATTGATTTTTGATCCTGTCCTCTCTCCCTCTTGTATAATTGCATTTGTTATTGAGTTTGAGCGCTGGAAGAAAAAGCTTTATACATCCTCGGTGAGATTTCTCATTGCATAGGCTGAGACAGACCTTGCCTAAACAAGCTTGAAATGCAAGTCATAGAGCTCATGAGAAACAGCTCTGATATAACACAATGACAATTATCACTACAAAGTTGCAGTTTCATGGTAATAAATGCAGATGCAATGTTCAAATTTATCACATTAGCTATAAATAAATAATACTTTGGCATATGTTCATTTCAACACAGCAATTGAGTTTGCTTTTCAGAAATGAGATGCTGTGGTTGATTGATTTCACATTACAAGCCATTTTGAAAGGCAATAAAATATTGATCCTTCATACTACTTGCCACAATAAATGAGTGAAATTCTAATTTAATTCGACATTTTGCAGTTGTATTGATTTGAATATCCAATGAATTGATCATGTTTAAAATGATAAACACATTTATGTTTTTTGCAGTACATAAAGTAATACAGTACATACTAAAGAGGCTATAGTATACTACATCACAGTTTCTAGAGCATTTCACCATGCTGTTGAGTTTTCTGTCTCTTTTGAGAGAAGTGGCTTGACAGCATCAAAGCACAGTAATAGCTTGACACCATCTTGGTCTGAGACAAGACATACTGTAGGTCACACACTATGGAAGCCACAATTACCAGTTCCACAGGAAAATAGTAGAAAGGTAGAAAAATATTTTGAAACAGCATGTTATAGTGTGTCCTTGTTGACACTGTGTGTGATGCATATGGAATACGTATCGCAACTTATGTAGTCACTTCAGAACAGAAAAGTAAAACAAAACTGCTGAATGCTGTCACCGCTTAAGATGCACTGAAGAGCCTTTTAATGCAATATTCAAATTATACTCCTATTATCTATTATTAAGGGTTTCCATGACGGTAATTGCAGCCAGGATGTTGTTGAAATGTCTGAATAGACATAGCTGTCCGTTTATAGTGATGAACTGTCTGGTCAAGGGTAACAGCAATGATAGAGGTGCCGCTCTCAACAGCATTATGCTAATCTTGTCTCCTCTGGGAAGTGTTTATTAAGTTGATGAATAAAGCCCTCAATCTTTCAATCCCTCTCCCTTTTTCTTCTTCCCTTTTTATGAATTGCAGTGCTATTCTATTAATCTTTTAATAATTTTAATTTTGCACATCACTTGACTTTCAAGGACTTTGAATGATCAGTGTTTGATACACAAGTTCTGCCACAGGGGAGCTAGGTGTGAAATACAACGGTAAGGAGAACTCAAGCATTATTACACACGTACATACGTTCAGTCATTCACCTTGAAAGTGGGAACATTACATAGCCAGAGCTGGCCATACTTCAGATGTACTGAGTGACAGTCTGTACAGACTGACAGGTGAAAATAAGAGGATACAGAAAACAGGAGCCCCGGTGTGAATTACTCAGATGACTTTGAAAATGTAGCTATTTGAAATTAAGGTGCTTGCTGCCGCCTCCATTGTTTTCAATGCACATATTTTTTTTTATTTTTTAAGATTATTTTTTGGGCATTTTCACCTTTATTTGACAGTTGAAAGTAGAGACAGACAGGAAAGATTGGGATAGAGACGGGGATGACGCGACAATGGTGCTGAGTCGGATTCAAACCCAGGACGTTGCGTCTACATGGTACGTGCCACTGAGCCACCAGGACGCCCGTGTTTTCAATGTACATATGATATTCCTCCAATGGCAGCAACTGCAGCGGCACGGTAAGAGAAGGTGGCTGCCGTTCACAGGTACACGCATGGCTACTTGCTGCTGCCACCTGAGTTGAAGGATGTTTAACTTTCCCACCTAATTTTACCAGTTTCAGAATACCCTGAATTGCATGACACCTCTATGCAGGTGTACAGAAATCTAAATTTTTTAAAAAAAAGGGCATTCGTTGTTTTTACGGTTTGTGGGAGAGCATCTTCCTTGTCTCTGTTTTGGTTTCGTTCCTAGGCAATGTACGTGGTGTACATTGCCTAGGAACGAAACCAAAACAGAGACAAGGAAGATGCTTGCCGCCACAACAATGTTGCGCCCTCTGTGCCCCCCAGTCAGTACCAAGAACATCAGCATCATTGTGCGGCAGAGCCTGCAGTTCGTGCCCGCTGTCTGGTAAGCAGTTGCCTACGATGCCATTGTGTTGCCTGTGCATCCATAAAACTATGAAAAATGACACCTTGCAGTGAGAGAGACATTGCACAGTCCTAGTCTTACATAATAAATCTGCATCTGAGTGAGTTCATGGCTAAAACCAAGTGCTGAACACAAAGCGCCTGCCAATGACTATAGTAATAGTGCTAGAATTACCACATACACACACTCTGTGGTTCCCAAGAATTCATATTTCATGTTATGTGTGAAGATGTTATCATATAGTTTTGGCCTCTAAATGCAATTTCAAGCAGAAAATTCATCAGTTTTCTGTAGAATACTGACAGGTAACAAGGTGTATCACACCAATTATAACACATCAAATTTGAATGCTAAATATTTCAGGTGTACACAAATATGTTTAATACTTCAATATAGCTGTCTAAATAAGTGCATATGTATGTTGAGACAGCTTACATGCAAAATGTTCTCATTTTCAGTGTTCCGACCAACAAACACTAGATATCTCTGTTTCTACTCCTTTGGAATAATTTAATTCCCACAAACGTGCTTCATAGCGAGTGCATTGCTCAAGTCCTAAAATATCTAATCAGAGCTTGACAAAGTGGGAGGGGGAGAGAGTGTAAAAAAAAGACTGAAATCTAATTCATTAAAGTCACTGACCCAAATAGAATTAACCAGTGGCCCAGAGTAACCAAGTATGCGTGAACCTTCAAATATTAGCAAGGTGCTCAGTACTCTAAATAAGGCGGCATAAGGGAAAAGGTTGAAAAAGCTCAGCAGTATTCCAGCCCACGAATCAGAATAATAGTGTTTTTATCCTTCTTTGACTTGACAGAAGAGTGACTTTATAACAATGCTGAAAACAGTAACAGTCTTGGGGTGAAAATGATGGAGCATCAAAGATGTAAGAGGTACATTATACATCTCTTGATTAAATGTTAAACTTGGTATAAAGCACTTACACTGTATCATGCTAACATAGAACCATGTAGTAGTAGTACCATGTGTGGAACTGATGGACCATCAGACAAATAAAATATACTTCTATATAAAATTAACAAGAATGTTAGCGCAAGAAGGAAAGTGATGGAAAGTCAAAGAAATGAACGCTAATTACACCTAAACTCTAAAGTATAACTGTACAACTGTAGGGCTGCAATTGCACTGAAGTACATTAATCTTCATTTAACCAAAATCAGAAATTGGTTAAAAACATATTATTCATTCATCTGTCCATTTATAAAGGATAGGTCAATCACTCCATCAAGTCTCTATTCAGTTAAAACACTGGTGCTGTGCCATGAAGAAAGATGCATTAAAGTACAGTATGCTATACTGAATACTAACCATCTATAACTCTAATTTTATATGCTAACAATGGGAATCTGCCCCTCTCTCTTTCTCTCTCTCACTTCCTCTCCTTGTGTGTGTTAATTGATGACCTTGGTGTGTCTGTCTTCTTAGCCACTGACTGATCAGCGTAATCGGCGAGATCATTATTAGCAAGATCAGTAGCTCCTCCACTCCTATTCACCGCTATTCATCATATCAAGACTTAATTGGATTGCTAATTGATGTGTAAAAACCCATGTAATTGCACTAAAAGGCACTTTCTGCTAGCCTGCCATGGAGGGAGGGAGGGAGGGTACACTCAAGCTGTCAGACATCCAAGTCTATCCAACATGGTCACATGGTCAAACATGGCCTTTTAATGCACATGCTTCAGTGCACTCCAAAAGAGTAAGAACATTTACCATGTTGTCATTGTGCACTCTGGAACAGGCAAGGATGTTGACTCATCAGACCAACAATCTTGATACACACATGTATTCTCACCATGTGAACAAATGCACACAAACACACACACACACACACACACACAATGGTGCTGCCTCTCCTACTCTGACTGTAAAATAGATAGAATACATAGAGAATAGATTTATTTCCTGCCCCTATGTCACTTGTTAATACCAAAGGGCTCTGGACTGTAGTCTGTGAGAATTACACCCGCTAACTGATAGGCATGCAGTTTAAATTAACATGGTCGATCAACCACGTAATGGGCCACAATGAGACGCCATTCAGACTGGAACTAAAGGATCCTTGATGTGGCAGCTAGATAAAACAGAAATCTAATCTCAATTAAGAACAAGTCCCCGTCATTAGAGTCATTACTGTGTTCTCACGGCCCCAGTGGAACCACCCATTTTCTGCAAGGAAAAACCTACAGTATGGTTTCTTGTTTTCTTGCTTTTCTTCATCTCTTTCATGGTGTGTTTTGGTTGATGAGAATAGTGTGTTTATGATGGCAGAATATTTTTTTTTTTACCTTGAACGTGTTGTTTTGGAATTCAGATTATAGTGAGAGGTTGGTGTTTGTGCAGCCTACACCAGAGAGTGATTTAGCATTCTACTCATGTTTTTTTATTTTCATTTTTTCATTTTTTAAACATCTGTATGATTCCATACTGCGCTGTGTCCCCTCTGAGATTTCTCTAACTGTTTGTATACCACCACACCATGGGAAGTCAGGGGAAATCTAAATTTTTTATCACTAAATAAAGAGACATGTGCCGGTATTGTGGACCAGTGATACATTATGTATGCTTTTTGCCAGCATGCGGTGGCATGTGAAGCCAGATATTGTAAATCAGCAGTGTCATGGTTATGAAGGTGCCAGGTGACATGTAGCTGGCACTTCAACACTCACCACCTGTTGTCAGCTAATTAAATTTTAAATCAGGGTACTCTATCTACATCTCTCTCTCTCTCTCTCTCTCTCTCTCTCACACACACACACACACACACAGTGGGCTACATTTCACCTTGGGCCAACTTTGAGCCAAATTCCTTGCGTACAAAAGTCTCCTGACCACATTGATGTAGAAATCCGCCCGGTAGCATTAGTACTTTGGAGAGACAGAGAGAGAGAAAGAGAGAGAGAGAGATGGAAAACGAGAGAGAAAGAACAAGAGAGAGCACGCGAGAGACTCAGACGACTAGACTGTGCGGATGTTACACAAATGTCAACATCGGCCTCCATCTCCAATCCCGCGAAAATCACATCATCAAATATTTGCTGTAGCGGTGGATTTTCCTCTATGTGTCAGTTCTCACCCAGTCGCTTCTCGTCAGTGTCAGACTTAACAAGGCAGGCAAACTGCGCAGAGCCAGCGGCCTGTCAGGTGCGGCGTATCGACACCTCATGGGGCAAAAAAGTCAATCTGTGCTGACAAACGCTCACCACTGCACTGCCTGTCTGGTTATACCCCCGGCATGTGAGATGGGAGGGAGGGGAAACCGCTGGTCTGCAGAGAGAAGTTACGACAAACTGAAACCGAGACTGAGGAGGAGGAGCGCGAGGCGGTGACCCCTCGCATGTGCAGCGGCGGCTTTTTGTTGACCGTTGCTCATCTTATGTATTTTCTGTCAATTCATTAAGGGATCAAAGTGTGATGAAATGTGAGTCATGTCGTGAATGCGTCATTGGACGAGATGCGGTGTGTTGCGAGAGACATTAAGAGGGAGGTCAGCGCGGCCTCGTGTCAGATTGTTGAGGAGAAAGGGATGCTGTTACTTTGCATTCTCAGCTCACATAACACCCACCTACGCATAGCATTCACTCTGGAACAAACCAACCTACACATAACATTCACTTTTACACAATGGGACCACATGTCCCCTTCTCTCATCTTGTCCTCTCTCTCTCTCTCTCTCCCTCTTCTTTCTCTCTCAGCCTGCCACCTCCTCTTATTTTCTCTCCCTCTCAACCCTTGCTATCGCTAATGTGACAGTGGCAGACAATGGTTTGTGGCACATTTACAGGGTTCCCACCTACTAATTAGCAAGAGCTCGCTGGGCCTTTGATCCTATGTCCCCGTGTTCTGGATGGCTTCCTGGTCTTTGAAGGCAGCTGCGACTGAAAAGCTGCTTTCAACTACCCAGAATCCTTTGGCTCTGGCTGCGTGACTCGGCTTAGCTCACCACAGGCCTCTTAGGGGAACGAGCTGCCCCTGCCATCGTGCGCTGTGGCTAGGGGCGGTGAGGGAAGGCGGGAGTGATGAGGTAGACAGTAGGCAGGGGATGCTGAAGAACGATGGCATGTTTTAAAGGATGTGCCGATTACCCAGGGCCTTTCACACAGGGCCGGTGTCAGAGGTTGAGTCTTCTGGCGTGATGTGAACATCATGTCCCTCTTGTAATATACAAGCACTGGGCCGGAGTATTCTTCACTGGCATTACAGAGTTCATCTTTCTTATACCTCCGAGCCCCTGCCCTCTCCCACCCTCAGAGCCTCTGTCACCAAGACAAAGCCATGGCAGTGCTCTAGCTTGTACCTGTGATTAATATGTTATGGGATTCTTGGTAGGGGGCTTGGGCCTGAGTCGGATTAATCACTTTACGAGATCAATATAGAACTGGATGAATAATAAATGGACGGATATTTAACATTCAGTAACATTATAGTCAGATATACTGCTTGAAGTCAATTGTAGGTCCTGCAAAATAATATCTCTATCATGAATCGATGAATATGTGACTAAACTAAAATTTTGAGACAGGCAACCTGCAGCAAAACACATCTTTGAGTATGTAAGTCTGGAACGCTGAATACCAGGGAGAGGAAAATATGGAAATATTGAATTCAGTCGACTTCTCTTTCAATATTCCTCTTATCATGCAAGTGCTACACTTCCCCAGGTGCACTGTGTGGCACAATGCTGGATAAAAGGGAATAGGACTTATTTTTTTTTCTCTATTTTGCAAAGGCACATTGTAAGCAGTACAAAAGGGGTGAACTGCGCCATTTACAAATCAGTCAAGCCCTGAGGGAAATTTACTGGTGGATGACATTGAAGTTAAAAGTGCACAGTGAGTTGGCTCCGTTGCTCCATAAATCATACATCTGAACGGCCTCCCCGTGCATGAATTTGACTGGGAATAAAAAGCCCATAGTTGGTGCAGCAGAAGATACTGTGGCAGGGCTGCTACGCTGTGATAGACATCGCCATCATTTCATTATGATACAGTATGGGAGACAGACACAGGGAATGCAAACACAATCTACGCCCGTTTGGAAGTGGTGCATTGATTCTGTCTGTAAGACTGTGTTTTTTCCTCAGTCAAATAGCAGTTCTGCCCGCTAAGCTCTTTTGAGATGATGGCCCTCACAATAGGGCTTGCGTGTTCTGTCTGCTGTAAAGTCAAAGCAGATTAAACTCAATGCTGAAGCTGACAAAAGTGAGTTTATTAATGTGGAATGTGTTTGAGAGTGTTTATGTGTACACGTGTGCGTGTGTGTGTGTGTGAACATGCCTACATTTTTACGCTTGTGTGCATGGGTAGTGTATACTGTATGTGTTTTCAGAGGTGAGTGCATTAGTGTTAGATTTCCATGACAATGGGACATTCTGTTTTGTGCAGACTTGCATTGTGCAAAGCAATATGACACCGAATCAGTTTTACTTGTCATTTCACTTGTTTTGCTTGATTCAACCATTTTTGTGACTGCCTTTCACCCTGTGTGCTTACTTCCTCTCCTCTCCTCTCCTCTCCTCTCCTCTCCTCTCCTCTCCTCTCCTCTCCTCTCCTCTCCTCTCCTCTCCTCCAAGGACAACTTGATGTATACTCAAAATGTTCTGAGCAAAGCACAGTTCACTATATCACAGCTTAAGGCTGTTGTTGTTTTCATTATATAATTAACTTGCATGATGCGTAAATTATGCAGTGGCAAGTCATGATATACATCATCATGTCAATGGACAAGAAGAATGTGAAGGGAAAATGTCAGTTTTTTTGTTCTTGTGATACTTTGTACTGCTGTTTCCTTTGAATATTTCAATTCTCATATTACATACAGCCACTGCATTGCATAATATTTCATACTCCTCTTCCTGCCCTTGCATACTAAGTCAACTGTAGCAGTAGCCATAGCAATAATGATAGCGCATAATTAGGGTTTCATATCCCTTAGCTTCTTCCATAATTGCAGTCTCTAAACCAGAAATCTCCATTTGCATGTTTCTCAATATGAGAGAAACTCATTAATTGTAGACAATAAGGATTAGGGTTATGCAAAGCTTAACTGTAATATGGGAGCTAGAACTGAATAGGTCTTTCTGTTTGCCGTACCGCTGACATCCTCATCAGCACCACCTCCTTGCAGTTATCAGCAAGGAAAAATGTGTGTGTGCGAATGCAGCTGTAACTCCATGTTTCTATCCATTCAGTGGAATATATTCAATGTAGTTTTTTTTATCATATGGTATCATGTATAGTATTCATTATAAGTTAATTATTATGTGACCTCTTGTAGCCACCTTATATTAGTCCTCAACCATCATGAAAGTAAAGTGTGTGATCCATATTAATTTAGTATGGAGGTGCACAAATACACCATTGTGCTATTCAAATTAGCATGAGCTCTGTGTCAGCTTGTACAAGACCAACAGCACCCTGGTGTAATTTGACTGCATGTATGCACCCACATGTGTAACCAAATCAGTTAGGTAGAGGGGGTTGCAGTTCCGCAAAGATGGATGTCGCCTGTACCAAGCTGTGTCCCAGAGGAGAAAACATTTATTATCCTGAGTTTTTCTTTCAGATCGTTTCTCAAATTAAATAAGTAGGGTGCTGCCGCGATACTGGCTGTAGAGCAAAATGGGTGAAAGATTAATCAGGGAAAACTCTATTACCGTGACAGGAATTAATGTAAGAGGAAGTTGTGACATGATGAATGGATAAATGAAACATGGACAAAAAAGGACAAAAGTTGTGAGAAAAAAAATGCAGAACCAAATCCACCATGACAAAACTAGTCAGCAAATCCCAACGAGTGTCCCCGCACTCCCTCAGGAGTTACTCCTTCTTCATTTATTTACAGCTGTCTGCGGGAGCACAAGCAGATAAACAACTGCAGCTCTCCTGTAAGAGGGCGACGCCACTGCCAGACCCTCACCTAATGATTATGAAATGCATGATCAAATACGGTGTATAGCTCTCTCTTGCATGAAAACACACACACACACACACACACACGCATATACACACACACATACACACACACACATAAACAGAGTGTATAGCACACTACCTAACTTCACACCCGTCTCTGGCCCTTAATTTCCACACTGACAAATATGCACACTCAGCCTTCCAGCTAGCCTCCCCGTCTCTACAGATGGAAATAACACTTTCCTCTCTGAATTATGCTTTACCAGCAACATCTGTCAAGAATAAACTAGGTTTTTGGGAAGAAATTGGTAGATTGCTATTACGTAAAAAAAAAAAAATATCCATGCTGGATGTAAGGATTAAATAAAGTGCAGTGAAAAGGTTTGTTTATGTGCTGATTATTAGCACAGCACTTTGAAACCTCAAGTACACCACACAAAGAGCTCATGAATACTAGTGAGTTTCTTGGTGTCTTTACCACAAGGACACAGCATAAGTAGCAGCATCTGCATCCCACCTTTTTGCAATGTTTGAACATTCAAACATTGTTTTTGGAGTTACTTTGGAGAGGAAGCCTATTGTTGTAACCTTGAAGTTTCCAGCTTTAGTGCATCCTTGTAACCCACAATACCACAGTTCAATCCTGTGCATAGAAAGACAAAAGCTTCAAACACATATTTGTTCCATACCCTGGGGCGGCCTGCACTGTTCCCAAACAAATGGCTCTGTTCCCCTGCAGACCACACTCCTATTATAGGCTGCCAATTCAAAATCTGAAATTGATATTCTGTGTATTGCCCAACTTGACATGGGAAACATGCACAATATTAGATTATGGTGATAATCTAGAAGCCTGTTTTAGCATGCATTGAAGGGTATATTCAAGGGGGCCTGTAGATTGTTCAAACAGATGGATTGGCTTGTGTGGATTTGTCTTTGTTTCACTCCTCAAAATCTGAGATAGAAATCAGACAATATGGAAAACATGTTGAATTTGTTCAGTGTGAGCTGCAGTGCATGAAAGATTATAGTGCAGTACCAGATAAGGCGGAAAGAGCTATGTAATTAGGAAAAGACACATAATATGTAATTCTCACATACTGTACTTATATCTGCCTTTCATGAAAA
The DNA here is from genome assembly GCF_048128805.1 of Centroberyx gerrardi. NCBI lineage: Eukaryota > Metazoa > Chordata > Actinopteri > Beryciformes > Berycidae > Centroberyx > Centroberyx gerrardi. The sequence goes on from NC_136001.1 coordinate 13,517,123, forward strand.
GGATAATCAGAGTCTTGTCATCTCATGTATGTGTGTGCCGCAAAAAGGGACATACTGGGCATGAAATTCATGCTCTGTATGTCCCAGCACATCCATCAGTCCAGAAAAGGGAGAATTAGCCCAGTTGGCAAGTGAAATCGGACGGCAGATTCTCAATCCCATGCATGAATCTTGACCAACATTTAGTTAAAGGTACAAAGGTACATGATTTGTGCTTGATTTGTGCTCGTGTGCACCCTCTTGTGGCTGCGCAAGCAGAATTGCAAAAATATATTCCCAAAAATATAAACAGTTTGTTTTTAGCAAAAGATAACCTTGCTGGCAAGCTAGCATGCTGACACCAATTAGCATGGTAATTAGCATGGTAATGATCAAAAGTTCACTACAGTGTTGACGAATGCTGAGCCAATATTGATCTGGTGCCAGGAATGGTCATACACAATGTTCTTTTCCGTGCACCGTTTTTTAGTTGCAAGTGGAGGATTAGTAGACATAGAGTGTGACAGACCCAGGTTACACATCATTACTGCTATATATAGCTATATATGTATTTTTGATTCTATCTTTGATTCCACCTTAAAATCCAAGGGCTCGTCACTGCCTCAGCCTGAACTTTGCGCTGTTGCGATCGCGTGATTTGGCCATTGGGATAAGACCTCTGTCAGTTTTCAGTTTAGTAAATTGTGTGCTTGAACATGTGCAACATATTTGTAATTACATGGTGGTTCATGTGTGTAGGGAAGTGAACCAGGTTGAAATTTTGCTTTGACAGACTCTATGACTGTGTAATGGCATTGTGTCAAACAACCATAGCAAAGAAAATACAAGGTCAATTCATTAGATTAATATAATTGAAAATTTTATGAAATTGAAATTGAAAAAAAAAAATCTAGATCTACATGTTCACTGAACATTAAGTATTAAGGGACAGATGTTAATGAATTTCAGTTGATTCTATATTTACTGTGCAATATCAGTGCAATACAAAACTGTCGCACACAGCTGCCCCTCCCCCAACTGAATCCGAATCACAGTAGATCTGGCTTAACAGATTTTAAAGAATTTATGACAAAAGTGCAAAAGTATTTCATGGTGTAGTACTGTAGTAACTTGCAACCATATTTGGGTGTCAAAAAGAATCAAAGCCTCAGGTTGAAAGCCCCCAGCACGACTCCACAGCTAAACTGAAATGATCCCCTCTGTGACCCTCGAACAAGGTAGTACAAATCACAGATGACATCTTTTCACGGAGGAATTGTCCAAACGAATAAGGTGAAGCAGGGTGCAGAGGAATTATCTTCCCTGCAGTCTTTTTTTATGAAGAGAAGAGGGAAGTGTTGACACAGGAAGAGAAGAAACTTAAGTATTCTGGTACTAGAGCTGAAAGACAGAAAAAAATGCAGAAAAACATGAGTGCCCCTGAGAGACAGTAAAAAGGGAAAAGAAGGAGGAGTTCCTTTACAAAGGAAAGTGAGAGTAACGTTAAGGGCTAGTACAGTGAAATTATGAAAAAATCCCTTCCTCTTGGGCCCTTTAAACTCACCTTTGCCATTCTAACTTTGTTTACCCCACTGTCTGGGCATGTCAAGCTATCCCAAAGCTGCAGGACTAGACAGTTGTGAAGTGAAGCAGTAAAAGAGGGCCATATCGATCATTCCTGTCCATGCTAGGGGACTACTGAGCTGAAAACATCCAATGTGTAGTGGATGAGTGCCTCTCGACTGAGCAGCGTAGGTCACAAGGCGATAGCTGTCCAATTTCAAGTATTAGAAGCCTGGGTGCTTCCTCACACCATTGTTTACATACGTTCCCAATTCCATGTTGTGTCCAATGACGATGATGGGCTCAAAAGACCATTGACATCACTGCTTTTAGCATTGTGTCCAATCATTGTGCCCAAACAAACTTGTATATTTCATTTTACATGCAAATTTTGTTGTATAGTTTTTTCAACAAATCAATCAAATCAAACACTTGCCCCCGTGACCTAGTGGTGGCCAGGAGGGTGTGTGTGAGGATAAATCCCTGTAGTTAGGAAACAAGAGACACACATCAGGAGCTTGTGTTAAGCTTGACCGCAGGATTTATTCTGTATAATTATTATGCACACAAGAACATTTCTTTTATATCATATCAAACTCTTGACTATGACTTTAAACTTATGACATTGACCTTGACTAATGACTTTGACTCCAGAGATGTGTAACTCAAATGCTCTATGACACAGTACAAAACCAAGTAAGGTATAACTTATCACTCTTTACATTACTATGCAATAACTCGTACTCATATACTCAGGAAAATACATTCAATATCAGTATAAACATTGTCACATCAAAAATGAATGTCTATATTTCTGCTGTTTCATTGTTTGAAATATCCCTTTAACACAAAATATCAAAATAATACACAAAGTGCTTAAACAGTATAAACTCTCCTGTTCAATTCGGTCCTTGAAAGTATGTATTTAGTCCTTTCATTTTATTCCTCAACCACGTTCTTTAGTTTAGTTCAACTTTACATTCAATATAACATAATACACTAAAACAAGAATACAAAAAGTGCAATAATCCTGTTAGTTCTTCTTTCAATTGCCTCTACACTCAACAAGTTCAACTTAGCTTAATGCATCCATCAATAGAAAACACACGAAAACATTACGGAATGCTCCTTTTCAGTAACAGAGTGAAGACGTCATGAAACGTTCTCAATATGCTCACTTTTTAGACACGGGAAAGGCGCCATGTTTTCGCCATCGTGTTTCCACGCTCGACATTGCCATTATGCCATAAATACACTATCCATAAAGCCTTAGAATTACTCTATAAACCCTTAACAATTCCCTCATTACACATCAGAAATCACAACTCATGTGAATGGCTTTTGAGCAACCGAATTGTGTTGACTGTAAACTCACTCTATCATAAACTCAATAGGTTCGCTAGCTTAGCACATTAGCATGTAGCTTAATGTTCTCGATTACACATATGCACAAAACAAATTCTACTACTATTACTCTGACCGAAACTGATACACTCATGACCTAAACAACATGCTTAGCTTTCAAACTAGGTTGTGCTTTTACATTTTGGAGGAATATTAACCCACCTGTAGTTAGGAAACAAGAGACACACATCAGGAGCTTGTGTTAAGCTTGACCTTTGTTTACCTCCCAAGCGCCGCGCGCCCCCTAGTGACCTAATGAATCACGCTCGAGATAGATGACAGAATGTACAATGAAATTATATTTCCTTAGCCTAAAACCAAAAAAATTAAGGGGTGTCTATTTTTTTTATCTATTATTTAATAATCTATTTAACATATCCCTAAATTTTCAAAGTCTATTTATCTTCTTATAAATCTTAATCTTTTTAAATTCACATTTTAATAATGCATATCAATTTTTTAACTTTATGCTCCATGAACTGTTTTATCTTTGTCTTTTTAACCCTTTATATACTATGAGCTATAGTTACATTTTAACCCTTTACAATAGCCAGTCATTGTAAAGTCATTGTAAGCATAGGGTTTATAGGTTCAATAAAAACCCTTGTGGTTAAGGGGTTGTCAAAGACCTTAAGAAACTCAAAAAATAAAATCTTCTATCTTCAAGGATAGTAACACAACCCCCCCCCCCCCCCCCCCCCCCCCAAAATAAAACAACAAAAAAAACATCTTTTAATATTTCTGTTCTTTTGACTAGAGCAAGGCTGCTCTCTGTATTGTGAGGGTATTTGCACCACCAGGATTTCTGTCGATACATCAGAAAACCTTCAATAATGCACCAATGGGGATATTGCATTCACTTTATAAAGATGAGATTTCACATTTCAAGGAAAATATTTCCTTTCCACCTCAACTGGCTCCTCTCAATATGGAGAAGCAGCGGCTCGCCTCCGAGGTACCAGGTCTGGATTGCTAAGCTCCTCACCCTCATGGAGAGTGAGGCCTAAAAACAGTACAGGACACAGGACACAGAACAGGACAGGACACAGTAGCCACCAAATGGTACAAGACCCTCATTACACATCAAATCACACAGGACAGGACACAAAATGATCTAATGCCTACTGTTGTTTTGTGTCTCAGCTCTCTCTTTACCACGGCAGTCCGATAGAAATTCATCGGACTGCCAAACCTAACTGGTGGTCAATCTCATGATCGCTTTTACCCTCACTCATGAATAACTTAAGACCCCGAGATACCTGAGCTCCTCCATGGGAAAGCTGCTACCACCCCACCTGAGTGGGACAGGCGACTTTTTTCAGGGAGAGAACCATGGTCTTAGATTAGAAGATGATGAAAAAGAAAAAAAAAAAAAAAATTTAGTGCAAACAGTTAACAGTGCAAACAAAGAAGTCAAAGACAAAAACAAAACAAACACATAACAAAAACAAAAAAGCCATGAACATCACTCATGAAAAGACAATGGATTGTGAGTATGATATGTAAAAATGGGGTTTGGGGAGACACTGCATGAACTTGTTCTGAGGGGTTTTAAAAGATTTGGGTGAAGGGTGAGAGAGGGAGGTAGGAGTTGGGTGTTGCTCAGTTGGTGATGGGCTGGGTTGGGGTGAGGGGGATGTGGAGGGACCGGCACTGAGCTCCCAGATAGAGTGACCGCAGGCCTCCCAGCTCCGAGCCCCGACCACCAAGCGGGCCGCCCCAACACGCAAGCGGGAGAGAAGGCAAGATAAGGGGGTCAGGGGTCCAGCACTCATGGCTGCTCCCATCTGAGGCAGCCCCCAGACCCTTAGGAGGGAGCTTGCCCATCACAGTTTGCCTCTCTGTGCTCATCCTGGTTAGGATTTTTGGTAACACTTTCTATGACGCCCATGTCTATAATGCATTATAAACATACTTATAATGCTTTATAATCTGCTTATAGCACTGTATAATTATAGTTATAAGCACTCATAAATATTCATAATGCTTTATAACAATAATCATAACACATTATAAAGCATTTTATAATGACTTATAAGGTCAAGTATCATAATACTTCATAATTGCTGGTCACTCACTGACATTTTTTTTGCAAGGATCATAGTGTATTATAATTCTCAGAGTTGTAATACATTATAATCATTTTACAATGCATTATAATCACTGTTATAATGCATTATAATGTGCACCTGAGTTATGATGAACCTGGAAAACCAATAAACAAACCATTAATCATTATACATAGAGGTATGGTGATACAAATTAGCTATGATCTGCAGACCAAGGAAACCCCTGACCAACCTTCGGACAGTGTCCCATGACTATGTAGTCTAATTGCTTTGCTCATTATTCATTGAAGAACATAGTGCAAGTCCTGTGTATAAGAAGTCTGATGAGGACATCTAGACAGTTAGAAGGGGGAGGGTGTAGCCCTGTTGAAGTTTGTTTATTGCCCCTTATTCTAGTTTTATAAAGTTCCAAAGAGTTGTATAGTTTGGTAGTAACATACATGCCTTGCACGCATTGCACGCATGGCTTGCAAAAATGTGTACAACCTACCTTGTTCTCATGTATGCAGCCTTTTATTCGTTCGATGACAGTCACTTACCTTTTTCCTGTAATGCTATTGGTGGAGGCGGGACTTACAGAGAGAGCAGGCTAGAGTTTGAGGAGAGGCCGACAGACAGCGAGAGAGCGACAGAGAGAGAGATGGAGTTCGGAGGCTGAACGAGTAGAGGCTGAGAGTTGAGCTGAGACGAGAGAGTTAGAAGTTAACTAGCTAACACCAGTACCAAAGCTAAACAGCTAACTAGCTAACACCAGCGCTGAAGCTAAGTGATTTTCGTTAGTGAGCAGTTTAACGTTTGTAAAGAGACTGTGTAGTTTCTTCTTCTCAACCGTGAAGGAAGAGAGTCTTTAGACTGAGTTTTTTGGGCAAACATTACATTAGTGAAATGTAAATGTCCATCATTCAGTTGTTCATCATCAAAAAGATGTGTCAAATTGGAGTACTCAATTTCTGTTATGACCCGTTAAACAAATAAATTAATTTTACAACGTTTTGTGTGTTGTTCTTGCATAGATTTAATGATATTTTTTTCACTTTACTTAAAGCAAACAATGACCACTTATAGTGACTTATAACCAGCTTGTAATGTATTGTATCTGCCTATACCTCAGGAATTTCATTACTTTACTTAAAGCACCCAATGACCACTTAGAGTAACTTATAATCACATTATAATGCATTATAACAGTGATTATAATGCATTATAAAATGATTATAATGTATTACAACTCTGAGAATTATAATACACTATGATCCTTGCAAAAAAAAAGTCAGTGAGTGACCAGCAATTATGAAGTATTATGATACTTGACCTTAAGTCATTATAAAATGCGTTATAATGTGTTATGATCATTGTTATAAAGCATTATGAATATTTATGAGTGCTAATAACTATAATTATACAGTGCTATAAGCAGATTATAACGCATTATAAGTATGTTTATAATGCATTATAGACATGGGTGTCATAGAAAGTGTTACCGGATTTTTTTCTCCCTTCTCTTCCTTTCCTTTTTAAATGATATGTAGGTATTTCCCAGAGTGAGCCCAATTCACCCCGCCTCACCCCACACGCTCACGCCCTGTGAGCCCCGTGTGTCCCGTGTGCGGGCCAGGGCCCGGACGACCCTCATCCTGACCAAGTCACACTCAGCAGCAAACCACTACAGTGCGCTACAGAGGTCACAATCTGATGACACCAAAAGGATAACTTCATCTGCAAACAGCAGAGATGCTACCCAGAGGAGCCTACCTCCCCATTTGTGAGGAATAAGAAACTGATTTTGATAAACATGGTAATTTCTGGCCCAACTGAATGCAGCTTGGTAGATTGATAAATCGAAGCAAAAAAAAAAAAAAGAAGCTTGCAACAACTTGAAATGCTACTTTGGGACATAATGGAATGAGCAGTCTAGGCCTAATTTAAACTTTTTTTTACTCAATTACACTTCTCATTGCATACTGTGAGATAGAGTCTCTTCAAGCTTATCTAGTGTTTCCAGCAGACAGTTAATAATGTAACTTGTGAAAAAAAGAAACTTTGATGCAAATGTTCACTGCAACCTCAGTAATGTATCAAATCAACTACAATGTCTCATTAGTTATTCAATCAATTAATTGTGGCTGTTGAGTTAATTAAATTTTGACTGAGATAATATGGCTGTGTCACCTGTGATGCATTCACTCACTGAACAAAATATCATAAGGCATGCTGAAAAATGCTTGAAATACCTAAGATAAATTACTTGTTGATTTGTTATAATTAACAATTATGAAATCAACCGACAAGAGTTCAAGAGTAACTGCCATTCAACTAGTATATCCAGACAGACAGAAATACAGAGGCTGGGTGAAGTGTGTGGGGGGTGGAGGCAGATAATAACCTTATTTATATAGCACTTATTAAAAGAGAAGATGATCAGTTCTCAGTGTTTGATAGTGTCAAGCTCAATAACTGGAGTACTCACACTCTCTTCCAGCCACTGCATTTACACTAAGATGTGAATTCCTTGCCCCTTTGCCCTACTGCTTTTGAGTCTTGAACCCAGACAGCATCTGGGAATCAGCAAGGTTACGTAGCAGCTTAACCAAATTTTATACAATGCTCTGCATTTGAATAATTCAACATTTTGTAAATTCTGCATTATAATAGATTTTTCATTCTGAAGTTACTGACTGAGAGATGGTAATAAATTATGCATTAATTGCATTTTGCATGAGTCACGCTTGCCAATATTGGAAGCCAGTAGCACTGTGTTCAACAGACTGGTTGAACAGTCTGATTCATGTAACCTGGAAAGCTTCTTCTCAGTCTCTCCTCCTTACTGAATATTTAAAAAGTTTCACCTGTATTGAGAGTAAATGTTTATCTCCAACAACAGTGTTGTTACCAATGGCCTTAAGTGTCTTCTGACCTTTTAGTACCAATGACTTCTAAAATATTGTATTTAATCTCTTGTCTAGACAGTCTAGATATTCTAAGTTAAGTAGACCACATCATCTGCCTCTCCACATCATCCTTGTCAATATTTTAGCTAAAATACATGGAGTTGCTTCTGAAGGCTTATCAACTTTGAATATCACTTTTTTTTCTTCAATCAAATCACACTATAGGATTTTGTATTTCAGTCTCTGTTGATTTTTTGGAAAGTACCCAACTAGTAAGCCAGCACTGGACCAACCTTGGCCCAACGGAACAGCTTACGTTGGGCCAAGGTTGGACGTAATTTCTCTAGGCAACAGACATAGCTATCAGATCGCTGGCTGGCTGACTGGACAACTTCTTAGCTGCTTCACCGGCTGGATGACTGGATCACTTCATGGCTGGTTTACAGGCTGTTTGTCTTTATTGATAGACACCAGAGTGACACACACTCACATGCTGTATTCATGGCTGCAGAAACATTTCCCTTTACCGTTAACAGTGTGTCAGAATTGACAGTCTGCTTTAAAGCCGTCTACAGCCCCTCCAGTGTCTAAAATGTCCGAAGCTACTATAAAGGCAAATAGTCCTCTAATCAGATTATACATGCTTTAATCCCTTTATTTATTTTCTAAGGCAGATGCAATTTTGTGCGAGCGAGAAGGATTGATCCTCAAGGCGTTGTGACTTACCTCTGGTATCTCTCTAGCTTGTGAGCTTGAAGCTTATTTTGATATTGATTTATTTTGTACTAGGTTGAAACTTTTGAGCTGATGGATTATTTATCTCCACTGCTCTATTTCCCCCCTTGTCTTCTTTTCATAATGATTGACACAATATAGTTAATGATGTTTATTGATCTTATTTTGTCATTTGTCTTAATAAATGAAGAAAAAGGAGTGCAGTTGGAATGCAGTGGGTTACAGTGTATTGTAGGTTATGCTTACTAATTTTTTCATCAAAGAAAAAGGCAATGAAGACATTGTATGAGCTATTCCAAAGCTGAGGCCAAATTTCAATAGAAAATAAGGTACTGAAATCCCTCTTTTATTACTAATGATTATGCAAACGTAACCAATATATCATCCTCCAGACTTGTTTTGACCAGATACTCAAGCTCCTATTTGAATCCTGTGGGACTGGTGAGCCAGCCAATGCAGTGACCTCGCTGCTATCTCCACCGCCCACACCTCTTCTGTCTGGAGAGTGTTTTCGCAATGGAAGATGACCGCTATGGCTCTGAAGGAGGACATGGTGTTATTAGGAGTGGTAATACAACACTCTTGACACGCGCATAATTGTCTTTGGCATAATGTGAAATCATCACAACCCAATGTCGGGGTTCTCATTTCCGGCAAATCGAAAGTTGGGTTCAATTAGAAAAAGTAAAACTTTGATTAATTACAGTCTGTTAATATCGTTGGAGGGGGTGAAGTGGAGTGGTCCGCTGCTCTCAGAGCGGCCATCAATTTGCCTTCAAATGGAAGTTTTAATTTCAAAGCCTTTTTTCACTTCATGTCCTCGTCAGCGAAGGAATGTGTCTCCTCGTGCAGAGGAGTGTGTGATCATTACTCTGTCACTCTGAGCTCCGGTTATCATTTCCTCTGAAGGGTCTGCACTGGAAGAACATAATGGCCCTTGTCTCCGCTCCTCAGCCTCCGATCCGCCTGATTATGCCCTCCTTCTCACCAGACAAATGCCAGTCTGCTTTTTTTCTGCTTCACAATTAACAAAATGCCCTTATTTAAAGAGGAGGGCATCTCCGCCCGGTTATGAATACCGAGCGACGAGGGAAGGCATTGATCACTCTCTCATAAAGCGAATGTCACTCCACAATTGAATCTCTATCCGCTTCTTCAGGGAAGGGCAGGCAGGCTTATCCCGATGGGAGGGCCTCCTCTTTAGGGCAAATACTGTTAGCTCCGCCATTGATAATCTTAACTGCTTGAGCCAAGTTTAAATGGCCCATAAAATGTACTCACTAATTGATGCAGTGTAAAGGGCATACAGCACTGGCAGAGTCAGACAGACTGAGAATGGGCTGGTCTCAGTTATACTACCGTATTTAGGGAGAGGATAGAGCAAAAGCTTTGATTTTACACTATTGAATGGTACAGTAAAGTAGGATTCTCAGCTTGCACAAGCAATTCATTTATTATACTATAAAAGCATTCCAGTGTGCACTTAGTCAATTGTCACGTTGTTTTACCAGATGTGTTGACAAAGACATAATCTTGTAGTAATTTACACAAAATGCAAGACAAAACGTGCCATTTAACATCCAAATACCAAACACAAGTATGGATAAATGACTGTCGATAATCACTTTGAAACTATATTTAGGCCCAACTCTACATCTAAACAGCAACAAATCCTTTGGACCATGAACAGCATGGAATGAAAGCATTGGTACCCCCCTGTGAGGTAAATTGAAAAGCTTATTCCATAAACCCTTTAGCTCTGCCCCTTGGTCATACTAACCATCTGCAGGCAATCATTCAACACACAGCTAATAATAATCCATTTCCTGGCACTTAAAGAGGGTAAACACACACTTTGATAGCAGGTTTAGAGGGTCATGGTTGCATTAAAAAACAGAAGAATCTCATTAATTTTCTTCAAACTCAAACCCCATCAGTCTACTGAGCAACGAGCTAAAAATACAGTGATGTGACAGAATGCTCTATAAATTGTCAGTGTCATTGTTAGGATTTTGGCATATTAGACTACAAAGATTCTTTTGTGCAAGCACATTTTTGTGCTTCCAAGCACAAGTTTTCTTTAGACCTGTATTTCATGAACGTTTTACTCTCCTGAGTAAGAGTCCTGGTTTTCAGTGATTGATGTTCCATTGAAACTGTGTTAATGCAGGAAACCTTTGTCAAGAAACTTTACTCTTTTATCTTGCTACACTATAAGTTCTTTGACCGTTATGAATTTCCAATTATGTTGTGCTAATATTTAAAGCCATGGCAAAAGAAGTTCTAAGTTCTTTTTAATTTCCATGTGTATTAATTCAACAAATTCTTCAACCAGACATTTTGCCTTTGTGTCTGAGAAAATTCAATCAAGTAAACTTAAAATGAGTTTGACCATCCCACTGTGTGTCCAGTGATGCAAAGTGTCAAGAGCCCATGGATAACTGGTGAAATGATGTTCTCTTTTACAGGTACCTGCATTCTAGCATATAACACATCCAAAAATATTAATTGGACTGAACTGCTCAATGCATTCCACACTCTTCCCGGTTCGGCATACAAAATGGGGTTACCAAGACACAAAGGCAAGAGGGCATCATTTACAAGTGAAAAACGTAAACAACTCGCTTTCATCTCAGTCTGAATTATGCAGTGATCCACACAGAAACTGCTGTTGAGATGGGATTTCTTCCATGGCTACAATACCATAAATTGAGTTTGTTTCAGTTGATTCAGACAGGCTATTGAAGGTCATCACTCCTCATTTCCATTTTGATTCAAATATGAAGAAAAAAACACACTCGTCCTGCAATTGAGCTCTTCGTAGTGGAATCCATTTCTAATAGCTGCCCGGTTCAATACATTTTGTCTTGTGCACTAAAAATCAAAAACAATATCTCAGAGAAATTTCCCCTGCAGAGGTAAAGTTGCTGCAATTCTGAGAAATAGGGACTGTTGGGTTCTTTAGCAACACATAATCCATTGAACAATACACACCAGGTTTATAACAGAATGCCTGTATTTGCACACACACAATAACACATGCAGCCCACGCACACACAAATGTACAGATCATAAACATAAACAACACCACTGTGGCTTGAAATGTTGGCAAAATGACAAAATACCATTGTGTTTATGTGCAAGCACGGTCAGCCTTTTCAAATTTGTTTGGTTCCTAAACAGTGAATTATATGCGTGCCAGCCAAATACAGCATGTCTTTCTAAATTAATATGTAAGTCCATTAATCATGTTTGGATAAACATTTATTTGGTCTCAACATGAAGATAGCATTTGGCATTGTTGCTTGTTATGGCTTCAATTCAAAGCATATACAGTACGTCGGTCTCGCTGAACAGAAATTAAATAAATAAAAATAGAATCATTGTATGCATCATTGGTCACCTAGGCAATGTGTTCTGTGACTAATAGGCATACTGTACATAGGCTCTCAAAATGTGGGAACATTCTGCCTAATATATTGACTTATTCTGATAAAAACATTTATAATAATAACAATGTGATTATTTATTGATCCATAAGGAAATTCTCCTTTCACCTGACTCCCTCTACAGAGGTCAGAGTGCAGTGTCCGCTACAGAGCAGCACATCTGAAGAAGGTAAGGATTCAATAATTTGATTGAGAACAGGTGCAGATGTTTGCCAACATGAGCCCGAATCGTGATTTGTTTGGAAGGTTATGGACTAATTACATAGTACTCTGTTCACAAATTCAATTAAAGTTCCAAGCAGGCAGCGAAGTCGAGATTGTGATGTTAGATATGAGTTCACATTTCCTTTTGGGCAATGGCAAGACAGTTTTAGTATGTAGCCATGATATTCTTCCCCTTCACTAATTTTTTTTAAGGCATCTGACCATACCAAGAAAAGAACCTTGCCAATTATCTACAATCACACCAGAGTGCATGTTGCACAGAATACAGAGGTACAAGAAAGAGGCGACGTGTACTGTAGCCTGCTCTATGCGAGACTGAGGCAAATGGAATAAATGGGATTCTTTGAGCTGTGAAGGAGTTCGGCATTTGAGGGAAAAGATGTGAAAGTCATGGGAGCATGTGTGAAGAGAAAGCCCTGTTTTTCAATCAAGGCACTGTAGTTGTCAAGAGGCCGCTACATGGAGATCAGGGGGAATCAATAATCAGATGCACCAGGTCGGAATGGCATTTACATGAAACAGAGTTGGTGTTTTTCTTTGGGGGGGGTTGGGGGGAGAAAAACAATTTTTTATTTATCTACTGAGGAAAGGAGAGAACGCTCCGCAAGGACAGCATCATTGTTAGATTTCCATAAACCTCAAGACAGGCTTTGTGTAGTAAGACAAAGGTTGATTGATTGCCTCTAAATTTTTGTCGTCACTGCAGTACAAGTATTCCAGGCGATATCGCAGGTAACCTTCACTAGGCTGGGAGCAACAATAAACACTTGTCAAGCAAGACAAAAATAATGAAGTGCCCTTTGCAGCAAGATTCTCCGAGAATCTTATTTGCAATTTCTTGAGGCTACATTAACGCTATTCAAACACTTGAAATGGGTTCGTCATTTCTTCAGAGATTATCACAGATCACCATTTTTGTTTGCAATGGCATGTCTTCATTTCAGCTCCATACATATAAAATGATTGTATTTGTTGTGATCCTGCTTTTGCATCTGATTAGTACTGTGACTGTCTTCTTTGCCAGCCTTACTTATGTGTGTTTGTGTTTGTGTCTGTGTGTGTGTGTGCGTGTGTGTGTGTGTGTGTGTGTGTGTGTGTGCTCATGCCTGTCTCCTTTCTCCGTGTCTGCTTGTCTATCTGGCTGTTTTCCTGTCTGTCTGCTCTTACCATCCTACATGTTCAATCACCTCCTCTGTGCAGACAGAACCAACCTTACCACACCAAGCACCCAGCAACACTTATTACAATTTAACAGGCCTCTACCGAGTTAATGGCCTTCTACATGTTCGGTCCTCAGTAATGGGGCGAGCAACTTTGTCTCTCCAGATCCATACGATATAATCTCCTCATTTGTGCAGCCACTCCACTCATACCCCACAGCTGTGTGCGAATACTGCTCTTATGGGTATGTGTGTGTGTGTGTGTGTGTGTGTGTTTGTGTGTGAGAGTATGCTTTGTGCATAAGTGCTGCGTGTTCCTTCTGCCTCCCTCCCACTCTGAAACACACTTCCCGCTGCTTTCCGTGTGAACAGGGAATTTGTTATGCTCACTGATTAAGTTCTTTCACAAGGCTTCGAAAGGTCTCCACAGCCAAGGCCCTATGGGAACTTAAGAGTAGGTGAAGTGTGGGCGTTTGTCATCTGATGCTGCGCTGCAACTTTTTGGAGGTCTCCAATTAGTTTAGGTTTCTCCCCCCCTATAACTATGACTTACTGTGCTAAATGTACAATGTGAGAGGTTGAACTTGATGTAATGATGCATCTCCCAAAATTGTGTACTGCCTCATGCAGCTCGAGAAACCCTACAGCTCATTAAACTCCAATGGAGAAGCACGCCAGATTCTTCCACTCCATTTTGAGTGCCACTAAAAGTCTACGGCTACCCAGAAAAAAAAAAAAAAAATCATTGAACTGGAAATGATTATAGCTCCTTTCTGTTGGGGAGGAGATAAGAGGTGTCACACAGGGGGTATGGGACAATTGCCACAGCAACACTTTTCTCTCCATGGCCTGAAGCAATGGCACTCATGGCAAAAGTTCAGAAAGAATTCCATATCAAGCCATGACAGTGTCAATGCTTTCTAAAGGTTCTGCTGAAACACCTACAGTCCTGTAGAGTCTTCCGAGTTGATCACACGCTAAGACACATCTGGCCCCCCTACCCGACAGGAGGTTAGGAATAAGGTTTCACAGTTTAAGAGGCTCATCCAATGGGGGGGGGGGGTGACGCAAGCAAGACACAATGCAGCGGAAACGTAAACAACAATGGCAGCGCTGGAGTACGGCAGAGTTGGTCGTATACCAGAAGCCATGTCTTCTTTTATTTAAGAATTCAAGGGCTGAAGGGTTTTATCAGAGGAGATGTTTTCACTCTTCTTCCTACCGGATTCGGTACACCACATACAAATGATAAATAATGCTCCCATGTGCTAAGCTACGTAACATTGTTTACCAGCTAACCATACCACGCCAACTTTACCATGACAACAGTGCTTGCATGCTGCACACTGTGCCTACGTCATATGACTCGAAAAAAACAGACTGCGGTCTTACCTTTGGCTCTGGTGTTCATCTTGAGCCTGTGGGTAATGGTGACAATTCTCAGTGGGCAGCACACTGACTGGAAATTAAATTCTCAAAACCTGAGGTAAAGAATCTATGGGCCTGCTTGATGGATATGCAAGCTAAATGTACCTTTTTGATAGTGTCAAACCTTACAGACATACAGGTGCAACAGTTATAAAAGACCCACTCTTAAAATACAGCAGAAACAATGAACTATTGCTGTACGGTTTCTGTCTTTAGTTTGGGAATGCTTTGGAAAATTCTAATTTTCTTCTCTATTCAGCAATCGGTCGACATAAGGAATGGCCTGGTAATGAGTTGTATGTGAGAGATCTGTGTAATGGTATCCATTCAGTTAGCATTGCTAATGGAGGATAGATGCATTTGTTCATTTTCTCTAGCCGTTTATTCCTTTTCAGGGTTGTAGGAGGCTGCAGCCTATCCCAGCGTACATTGGACAGACGGCAGGGCGACACCCTGTACAGGCTGCCAGTCCAGGGCTAGCACCCACAGACACTCAAATTTATACTTATGGGCAACTTAATGCTTCCAATACATCTGACTGGCATGTCTTTGGAATGAGGGAGGAAACCCACATGAACATGGGGAGAACATGCAAACTCCACACAGGATGGGATGGGGCCAGGACTCGAACCCGTGCCTTTCTTGCTCCGGAGGAACAACACTAACCACTGATCTACTGTGCCATCCATGATAGATAGATGCTCATAATCACTTTGGCAAAATTGTAGACATTGGACTATATATATATGAAAATGATTATACATATTATATATTATTACATGTGCAATGGCATCATTGGTAAATTGATACATGTTGGTAGTATTTCCTGTTTCTATATGTAACTTCATTAAATAATAAGCAACAACAAAAATGGGTACATGTTGAGTGTACTTCACTGTCTCAAACTAATGACACATGGGCAATTTTTGTAGATTGTAAATTGCTTAAGTGAGCACAGAGATTGGCAAATGGAGATTGGCAAAAATCATTGTGGATAGCACTGGCGAGCTGTAAGAAGCCAAAATGTTATAAAAAATAATGTTCATTATTGATGGAAACATTCCCCGTTTACATTGCTTTAAAGTATGTCAGGGCCTTTATGAACTCTTCATACAATATCTAGTATTTCTTTACAGTAGAAAAGCCTGAAAACTTTCCACCAACAATGAAATAGCAATAGAGGACTAGTCTATTAAGTGTTCCAAATCTGCGATGTTGCCCTCAGTACAGTCTTGTGTCCATCACCTCCTCACACGTTTGTATCACACTCTGAAGCCAAGCCCCTCAGGGGCCCCAACATTGGCAGTATCTTCAATACTCAAAGACCACCTCAGTCACAGGCTCTGGCAGGTGCTAATTCAAAGTAGTTTTCCCCCATCAAAGCTGTGCTTCACCAGCCAAATTCCCCTGTGAGGCAAGTTGGCAAAGTCTTGTGTTAAAAATGTCAACACAAACCTCAGGGTAGTGCTAACTGCACCCCTGACTTATAAACCCATTGCATGTATGAATACAGACACACATGCACACATTATGGCTTGAATGTGTGCATATACACGTGCGTGCACACACACACACACACACACACACACACACACACACACACACTCACAACGCAGCTATATACACAAAAACACTAACGTCCATACGTCCATGCAAAAATCAACACACAGCCACATAGTAACACACACAGACATGTAAAAGCACACACACACACGCATATAAATACACAGAGCGACACAGACAGACAGACACAGATGGATAGATAGATAGATAGGCAGTCCACCCACCCACACTTGTGTGTTTGTGTGTGGTCTGTATACATGCACAGACACACAGACAGACACACATGCACAGTCTGCCCAACCATGATTCCTCCATGCAGCACAGCTCTCTCCAGACAGAGATGATAGAGAGATTGGATTTGTTCTTAATGTTTAGGGCACATGTGAGCATCAGGCATTTGCACTGAGCAAGCCTTCACCTGTGGACCAAGGTCTCCTTTCAGTACAGAAAGGCCTTGAATGTCTTCTAGCTTTAAATCAGACGTTGCCTACTCCTGCACAGACACATGCCTGTAGCAGTAAAGAATACAGGCCTCTGCACATGAGATTTCCAGTGAGAAAAAGAGAAGAACTATTGATTGATTTCTTTTATATGAAAGTGAAAACTCTTGAAAATATATCCTGTGACAAAATCAAACTCCAATGTTTATTCATGCAGTGTACAATATTATATTTGTAAGGTAGAAAAATGCACCAAAATAATAAAATACATAATCAATGCAACCTAGAATCTAGTATTGTTTCTGATTTATTTAATGTTGATGATGAGATACTGAATAAACAGAGAGATTATTTATGACAGAGGGTCGAGGGATACAACCAAAATTACTAAGCAGTAATATAGAGAAGACACGACCTCTAAGAATGGATGGACCGTCCATGACAGTACACATGTGAACCAGGGGCGTAACAGCTGAGACAAAGAGGCCTTGGCAGTGTTCCCAGATGGAAAAAAAAGCCTTGTGGATGGTCTTTGGTATTGAAAAGCGAGATGTCTGAGCACTCTGATAACTGCAGGATGTTGCTCTCCCTTGGCAAAAGCCTATTCTTCCACAAGAGACCCACCATACCTTAGGGGTGAAGGGTGCTTTGCTTCACAACTGCAAAGCTGCTTGCTTGTAGTGTACTTTGGGAGGAAAAAAGAGGCCGAAGGCCATGTTAGCCATATTTCTAACGGCAAAGTTCTTTAGTAGACAAACAAGAGAAAGAGACTGAGAGAGAGAGCGAGAGGGAGAGACATGATTTGTGTAGATCTTCAGCTGGTTGTGGAGGAAGAAATATAAAACACAATGGACAACTACATTCTCAACAGTTCTCTCATGCCATCATCAAGGCTATGTGGGCATATTTAACGCCTTTTCACTCCTGCTTTCCACCACCCTGCATTTTATATTGACCCCGATATCACCTCTCATAACCCTAATTGTCAGCTGGCTTGCAATGAGAAGTTTTTGAGGCCAGTGTGGGTTCACGAGTGTAGGAGGCCCAGTGTAACTGGAACCGCCACTAAGGGTAGGGGGCTCTAGCTATCTGCCGTGCCTTAAGTCTTGGATAAGTCGGGAAAAGCTGCAAATGCCCAAAACAGAGGCTAAAGGAGGTATAAATATATATGTATTATGACTTCTGCAGCTGTTAGTCCTTTTCAATGGCTATGACCTATGTGATCTATAACCATGAACTCCTGTCACTGATAATATATGTATAAATATGCCACCCCCACAACAGAGAACATATATTATATTGGATTTCTGCTGTTATAGATTTTGTCATTGTGTTTATAAGAGGAATACATGATACACTTGCCAGTTGATCAATAAATTCTAATGGTTTTATCAGCACATGTAAAGTTCATCACAGGTCTACAGCGTACATATATAGGAAGCCACCCCTCCATGCATTTATCCTGCATCTAGCTTGCATCAGTAATGAATACAATTCTTTCTTGAAGTTATACAGTGGAACCAAATTAGCATACTTTCTCTCAACCAACTAGTCAACAGACCTTACTTGTAACTTCTTCTAAAAAACTTGTTTTTTGCAAACAGTGCCTGTTGGGGATGGTGCAAAAGTGCAGCAGTAGTTCAGCAAACATTCAGTAAAAAAGTGGGGCTTCTCCAATGGTCACATCTGTATGTACACTATTGACTTTGCTAATATGTTGCTTGGAGTGCTTTAAGTTCATGAAAAGCACTGTTCAAAACAAAATTCTTATTCTTATTCATCTAGGCCTGGAAATAAGTATTGCACCAGTATCTTTGCATTTCTGTTTTTGAGTTTGCGTGTGTGTGTGTGTGTGTGTGTGTGTGTGTGTGTGTGTGTGTGTGTTTCTGCATGCTTTCTGTGCTTCTGAGAGCAGACAGCCCCTAGATATAGTATGGGTATGTATGTTCCTATTGATTTGACTGTGTTTGCTTTGCTCCTCTCACTGGTGTCTTTGTACATGTCTTGTGAGGATCGTGCAGTTGCCATGACACCGCATCCGAGATAGATAGTATTCTGAACATTGCTGATGGTGGCCAGAATCGTGCCTCATTGGAAAAGAAAATCATTCCCTTCTGGTATGTTCATTCTCCCAGCATGGCCTTGATTCTTTCTTCAGAACCATTTATTTGCAGGTAATCTCTTTATCATGAGATGAAAGGTTAAAGGAATAATTTTTCTTTTACTGTAATTTACAAAACCACAGGAGGGCCGCTGAAAGAATCTATTGTTTCAACAAAAGTATACACCTTGCCAAGTTATCAAACCCTCAAAAGCTTTGCGGAAAGTACAAAGATAAGTGGTTGTTCAAGTCATTGTACCTCTGTATAGACTTTCAGAACAAGCTACTGCTTGCCAAACATATTTTGCTTTCACCATGGGTCATTACGTAAAGCAAGCCAACTTCAGCTCAGAGCAGAGGTTTTGTTTCGTTACACCACCAGTCTAGCTGCAAAAGCAATCAAGCACACCTTAATATGTACTCCACTTCAGACATAAACATACAGCCAGGAGAAGAGAAAGAGAGTGGGGTGGGAGGGCGGGAGGAGTGGGACGGGAGAGAGATGAACTGAGATGGTGAGAATGTGTCACCTCTCCAGTTTTTCACACTTTTCCGAAATAGGGGTGACAAACAGGCGAGTGCCATTTGAGAGCAGGCGGATTGTGACAGGATTTCTGTCAGGGCTGGCAACTCTAATTAGAGGAGTGGAGCAGGCAGGCTGAAAAGGAGCAACACTTGAACTGGAAGGGTCAGTGGTTCAATGACACATTCTCCAACATACAGTACAGTGCACATGGCTTGCACACATACACACACACACAATCAGGTACATACACACATACAGTAACACACAAACATGCCCGCAGACACACAAGCACAGACACATAGACACAGACACACAGATAAACACACACACACACACACACACACACATTGCAAATATCCATTACAGTACATATCTCTAATTTACACTGTCACAGAAAGTGCAAAGGTCACAAAATGACTTTGAGGTTTAATTGTAGTTCCTGAGTCAGTGTAGACACCTTTGAATGCAAATGAGCTTGTGTGCTGTACTGGAAATTTCTATTCTTCCAGTTTTTTTAATATATGCTTTAAATATGAATTAAAAGAAAGTTACTATAATGCTCGTGTGAAGTAGTGCAGATTAAAATAAATCCAAAAAAATCCATCCTTTTTGATCTAAGCAGAACTCCACAGTATCATTTTAATCCTCCAGTTTTCCCTTTGTGGTCCTTTCACAATCCAACCATAATTAAATGTTAATTCGCACTTTTATCACAAAACCAAACCTACAGCAGCGAGCTTTCAGTCTGAAACCTGTGACAGTTTACCTTGTATAATCCTTGTGCTCTTCTGGGTATAACTAAACCCTCACAGCCATCTGAATGATCCACCTTTCCCCTATCTTACCATACATAAAACTACAGTGACACAGTTGTGTTATCCTCTTTCCTTTATGCTGATTTACTAAAGCTGAAGCTGCTGCTGTGGATCAGGGTTGCAGTGGGTCCCCCCTCATCACAGTGAGTCACACACACACACACACACAGACACACACACACACACGTCACATGTCCCCGTCTACAGGAGAATGGCAACTGGAAAAGGTCCACATGAGTCAACAGGCACGCATAACACTGGGATTTGAACCTGAGGGACCGTGCTCAATCTGGGGGACGTAATGCCCCCTCCACACTACTGCTCGCTCAGCTGGGCCCGCGCCCCCGTCTGCCCTCGCTCTCCAACAAACTGATATCCTTTAAAGGCGGCCCCAGGCAAGGCCAGTTTACATATATCCAACTCGACAGGCGAGCCAGGAGGAAACAAGACCAATGACCCGCATGGATCCGTTCAGATGCAAAGACTGGGGAAAATGAGATACTAAAGTCTCTTTTTCTCTCTCTCACACACAGTTTTTTTTTCCCCACCTAATTTGTATTTTAAATTCTTTTTTTTCTCCATCTAATTTGTGTTTTAAGTTCCTTATTTTGTTGTTTTCACACTGTGTCCATGAACTTACACAGCATCATCAACCCAGTTGTCATTGGTGGTAAACTTATTATTTCATGAAATACATTGTTTTTTTTTACTGGGCAGCGTAATCCAAAATGTATTTTTTCCATGGAAGAAATTGTATCGGCTTGCATTGTATTGTACTATTGTACTATTCTATTTTACTTACTACTTACTAAAAGATACCAAAAATGTGTATGTTTTGACTAAATCTCCACTCCTGCTGAATTGGTACTGCCAGCAGCCTCCAATGCCGCATGCTTGGAGTCAGTCAATTGACCTGCTTGTCTGCCTCAGTCTGATTCCAGCACTGTGGAACCCGTAATGGAGTGAATACAAGACAAAATCAGCTACATTTGGTGGGTGGAGCAGATGTAGTAGCAAAAACTTTAAGAGCAAACCAACTTTATCGTAGCATATCAGTGCAAAAAAAATGGTGTAGTCTGTACAGTCATACAATAACGCACAACTAAATTTATCATTTATTGACATTGCATGGTGCTATTCTTAGTTTTTATTTTTATTTTCTGAATTCAGAAAAGAGTTTTTCATGCTCACAAATATTTACTGCACTGTCCTAAGCCATAGGACTAACATAGATACATTCTTAAATCCAGTGGTATTCCCCTTTAAAGAGTTTTGGCATTGAATTGAAATCCTGTGCCATGTTTTTTTTTTTGTTTTTTTTTCATGAAACTAGAAGGCCTGCCAACACAATGCTGAAAAGGCAACAGCGCAGCAAGTATAGCAAAAACCTGGCCTGCACATCCGAGGCTTACAACTGCCCTATCCTGCCCAGTGTGAGTGTTCCAGGCTGGATTGCCTTCATCGGCCATCTTTCACTCGCACCAACCCTGGACCAAATCCAGTGTGTCATGTACATCATCACCCTGCAATGTACGAACAAAAAGAAGCAAAGGTGGTTGGGTTAGTGATGAACTTCATTAAAAAAATAATTGATGGTTGTATGCTAATTTCACAAATTACATTTGCACAGTTCTCAAAGTGTGGTTATAGAGTACCTTACTCTGATCCACAAACAGTGGTAATATGCATACACATAGACTTCAAGCAGCTATCAAACATCCATCCATCCATTCATCCATCCATCCAAGTCCTTGGAAAAGGTTGTTTCCTCTAGATCTCTTACTGGAGATAATCGCAGGTCGTTCACTCCTCAGTTAGTATGAAAAACCCCAGTGGAACAAGCACCCAGTTCATCCATCCAGTATAGAATTAATTCTATGGGTGATCTGGGTGCCTGTATGTCATCATCTAACAATGTACTTTGGGGCAATGCTTTCAACATTATGTCTTAATTCCTGTGGTTAAACTATACAATATCTGTGACCATTATCAGGTAGACGCAGCTTCCTGGAGCTAAATCTGAGAGGTTGATTTGATAGACAGTTTATCTTTTCCCTTAATTAGGGGCAGATTTGGCGAGAGAGACATTGCAGGTTAATTACAATCACATTCATTAAGATGCATAAATGCATTGTAATTCCTGTTCGGTGTTGTTATCTGTGCTGATATAGAGTAATTAATTGGATTTCACCTTTGGCTTTATGACCTGTCGACAAGAGGTTTTATTTGGGCTTGCAGCTTCAGACACTGCTGTCTGGTGCAGTCGATCTCCCATTAATGTTTGTACTCTGTCACTGTGGTAATTGGCAAGACTTCCTGCACACAAACACCTATCTAATTAGGAGAGCTACCCACAGCTTGGTGAGACATCTGAGAGAATCTAAAATGTGATTTTGTACTGCTTTAAAGCGTAGAAAAATCATTAAATCATATTTATTTAATATTTCAAAACTTGTTGACTTCACGTGACATTCATTATAATGAGATCGGGGCAGAGGCTATATATTCATTATAATGTATTAGTAGTGTAATGGGCTGTAATTGAGCCTATAGCCTCCAAGTATAAATTGTGGCTCTACAGGGTGCACAAAGGCACTGCAACAGTACTGATATGAACAAGGAATCCAGTTTTATATGTTGCCTATGTGAAGTAAATGGAGGAGAATTTTGTTTACTGGTGCTGGTTTTGGTCTGGCAAAATCATACAATGACACAAACACCTCAAACACATCCTTCAAGATATTTAAAAAATACATGTCAGTATATATAAATAAAAATGTGAAGCCAAACAATACAGTTGCTAATGTCTGTATATAACTTATTACCCATACATGTCATTACACCATAAGTACATGCTGATAACAGCAGACAGCTACTTAGGCCTAATTAACAACAGAACTAAATGCCTACCACATGTATTCTCGGGGCGCTTGGCTGCAGTTCATGGCAGCCTGTTTAAAAATAAGGCAGCTGTCTACATTGTCTATGCTAAAAAAAAATATTTAACATTTAACATTTTTGCTTAAAAAAAAAACAAAAACATCTTAATGTTGCTCTGCTCCTTCAAAGACAGTCCTGGCCAGATATAGGATGGCACCTCTGAGGACATAGCAGAGAAAATTGTCTCTCTAGTTTGATATTCTGTATCTGTTAATGACAGTGAATGACACACATTCCTTTATGTATCTTCAGATTATTTGCCTGTAAAAATTATTCAGGTTCAAGTTCATCAACTACATCATCTTCCAAAAAGCCTTATTGGGCATGTAATCAGGTTTAGAAAAGCCATGTGCTCATCATGTATGGATTTGTGGATTTTTGAGCCCCATTCATAGCTTCTCCTTGTTTTTGTGAATTTAATATTTATATCATCTAAGTAACATGGAGGAAGGCACCTCTGAGGCACCAGTTTGGCTCCAGGAAGAAATTGGTTTATTTTTGAGGATTAGGAAACATGACTGGTTTGTAGGCATACACACAAGAAATGTTAAGTATTAGAGTCCATGTATCCTAATATTTTAGCATATTTCAGATGCGTAATTAAAGATGGGAAAGCATTAGCATCACTCAAGACTGTCACATGAAGGTATTTACATCTCTTTCTCAGACCAAAGATAACAAAGGCAGGCAAGACTGCTTCCTCTTTTTTACAAAGAACTTAATTTCCCCTTGACTGATGGAAAAGTTGGTTAAAGTCTTTGCTTTAGATGGATTTTTTGGAAAACTATATATTTACCATGTCAACACCGTCTTTTAGGTGAAGCGTAGAGAGAATGGGTAATGGCTTATCTTATAGGAGCCTCCATCAGGGAACCTTCAACTTTCTGACATAATTAGTAGCCTATTTTGATCACTGATGATCTGGGCCATGATTTGCTAAATTACCCATAATAATCAATATTTTTGTGAACTTGTATTTTGAATGATTGGCAGAGTCGACTAATTTAGACCTTAGGAAATCATATCCTTCCTCAACAATGAACAAAATGTTTGCAGCCAAGTTTATTATTTAGACTTTTGACAGGGCCTTGGGCATCTTTCTATTTTTTTCAGCTTTTTTGATCTCTCAACAGAATCAACTGTGAAATCTTCAAGAAATTTAAATGTTCTATTTCTTTGCATAAATCAAAGTTCTCTCATTTCATTGAACATTTATTTATGACAGACTCCAGGCCATTTAAACATGGCAAAAAGCTCAAAAAGCTAAAAGTTGATAACTTTGTGCAGCATAAATCCCATTCTCTGATATAGCATCTCTTAAACCCCACCCCTCAACCCTCTACCTGCCACTCATCTCTATGTGTTTCCAATAGGACTTTGCGGCCAGTCGAGTGCATCAGCCTAGCTCGTCTATGTGATGATTAAAAAGTTGGCCATGCAGGTAATATATGCAGCATCTTTTTACCAGAGAAGGACAACTGCTCCATCCCTTCAACTCCCTGGGATCTGTTAGGAGAGTGGGTGATCACGGCGGTTGAGTGAGGAGAATGGTTGCCTGGGGCCTCATTTATAAAAGGTTTATACACACAAACTGTGTGCTTACTGCAAAACAGCATGCATCCTCAGCAAAACCATTCCCTGGATGAATTGAGGTTAAATAAAAAAGGTCATGATATAAAATTCAGTGGGTTATATTGATTTTCTCCAAGATACAGCAAAGCTAAAGCCAATTCATGATGCAATATATGTAGGTATTATCATATTCATATATCATATTCTTTGAAATGACCGCACAATGGAATCAAGGATGATGTCAATTAAGCTTTTTTTTTTTTTTAACTCATGCACATGGAGCCAGTGTTACTCAGTAGATACTTTACTGAATGGGTGATGGTGAAGGGGCCAGAGCTGGGAGAGGTAATGTAGGTAATGACTCAGTGTCATGACCCAGAGTGGAGCGAGTTTTTCTTGGTTGTGGTCAGATGGTATCAGTGTAATATCTACTTGTACACTGCCACAGACATGCACGCACACAAACACATACAGTCAGTTAGGCAGATAAGCCCAGGTTGAGGTACTGCATCTTGCAGTGCCAGGAAACCTTTCCATTAGAAACCTATTGAGTTTGTGTGCGCACGAGAATGTGTGTGTATGGGTGTGTGCGTGTATGTGTGTGTGTGTGAGACAGAGGAGTCAGAAAGAGGGGGTGACTCAGACTACTTACTTCCAGCTCAAGCACTTTCGATACTTTTTGCTGTAAGTGAGAGTAACAGTGACAGTTAAAGTGTGTTTATAACATTGAACTCCAGCTCAGTTCGATCTGAATCGACCCTACAATGCGGAATATGACCAAGAAGATGAACAAGAGCCTCAAAGCAGCCATCAATCCCTTGCTCATTTTGCTCTCACTCTTTTAACCACTTAAACCCTAGACAAAAATGAGGAAAAAAACACCTAAAATGACATACCCAAAGGCCTATATGCATGGTTCTGGTTTCCTTTGATAGGTAAGAAGCTATGGAATATGAATCCATTGTCAGTAAACATATAACTATTACCATTACAGAGTAAATGGAGATTGAACAATTTGGTTTACTGATTGTGAAAGCCCAAGTCCCCCTCTTTCCAAAACAGTACAACACACATGTCATCAATAAAGGTTTACAGGCACTGAGCACTCTGATTGGACTTGCCAATTTGTGGGTTGGATGTGTTTAGCCTGTGTTTACATGTATCCATGTGAGCAAAGCAACTCTTAACTATTGCAATTGGTCAGGAACAATGTAGGCTGAGGGTTGAAATGTCATTGATCATGGCGACATGACGATTAATTTAAGAAAGCAGTTTCAAAGACAGCCATGCTATTTCTATGAATTTCAGAATTGAAATGGTTAATGGTTAGTGGTTAGCATGTGGATATGAGCGAGAACAAAAATCAATTCATCAGGCTGGATCCAGGCTAAGAAATAAGAAATCCTTTGTAACTTTATATTGATCTGCACGTTTCCTCTTGAGGGTGATGGTGTAATTGATTACCGTTACATTACACCATGCTATGAAGCAGGAGGGTCAGTATGGAAAACCCACTTTGAATAAGTACAGTCTTAAGAAAATCAATTAATTTTAACAGCAATTAAGTGGATTGTGGTAAAAGAAGCATTAAAATGAGTACATTGAACTTTCAGCCGTGCAGTAATCAGATTATAAAAAATGTTAACTATAACCCATTACTGTTACTGGAAAAAGTAATCAGATCACATCCATGAAAAACAGTTGATTATTTGGAATACACATAAATGTATTTAAATGGGAAATGAGCTCATTGCAAATGTATATACAACTTGTGGTAATGATTAATCATGGTTTAAGATAATAATAATAAAGTGATTCAAATTCCAGCCTAAAAATTGAAACAAATTGTCCATTTAACTACATATTCTATAACGCTGAAGGAAATGTTACACAAAAACAAATGAAAGTAATTATTGTGAAAATTTCCTTTCCAACCCAGTCAGGAGAAAGATATCAGTGTCCTCGTTCTAAGATATGGTGCAATTCTGCTTGGCTTCGCTCACTGATACCCAGTCACCCAATTCCATCTTTATATCCAAAGCTGCTGAGATCAGTCACCTTTAGTCAAGGGCAGGAAATTCTGACCTCAGACAACTCCTCAGACAGGGATGATTGAGTAATTAAAAGTAGATTAATCACAATATCTTTTCTCTCTTTAATCATGAATTCACTGTCAGTGTGATGTACGAGCTTTGTAATGGGATTGGGTGGGAGAGGTCTCCATTGAGTTGCTATAAACTCACATTTCAAGACCAGCTATCATAAAGAAGGAGTGGAATGTGGAGCAAAAAGAGAAGGGGAAAAAAATGGAAGAGAGAAGGTAATGTGAAGGGCTCAACTGCTGTGAGACTTGCGCTGATTGAAATTGACCCAAGGAGCACCGTTAAGATCTCGTACATCGAGAAAACTGAGAGCCAACCTCTGGTTTTAATTCAAGTGGCTCTCATGTGGTTAGCGGGGGTGAAACTCAAAAGCGAAAATTCCAATTTGATTGAAAGAAACGAATGAAAAGGCATGGATATATGGCTGTCAATCAATAGGGCAGATGGGGAAAAGATGGGCAATAATCTGCTTGAATTGAATTAAATTCATTTGCTCTTGAAATGTTGCCTGCATGTGCTGATCGCGACACGAAAGTAAAAGTCACATTTTGCCACTTTGCTGTTGTTTCCTTGGCTATCTGAAATAAATCTGCAATCACAGATTTCCACTGCATTTTCTGAGAAATAAACGTTTTTCACTGGATAAAAGACAGAGAGGAAACAGCAAATATGGAGAGAGAGAGAGAGAGCAAGAGAATGAGCCAAACTCATGCATGTGAGTTTATGATTAAAAAATATAAGGTGATAATTCTTTCCTCTCAAGACCGTGAGATAGAAATGAAAGCATCTACGAAATAAAAGTATGCCTCTATATAAGAAAATGGGCAAAACGGAATATGAGATTCAGCCGGTAAAAACCCTTGAAAAGTAGTTGCATATAAACTACTTTAATACAGTATTACATTGCCACAACACATTGGTTCTTACATGTGAGCAAAATACACAAACCACTGCTTCATTCTCTTCTACAATAAAAGGACTGAGTGACTATTATACCTGTGTATGCAAGTGAAACAGTGTTTGAGAGAGATTTTAAAATGCAATTATGCCTTTGATAAGCGCCATAATGTTGAGATGCACCAATGTGTATGGTCTTAAAATGAAGTGGACTTTGCATTGAAATTAGGTGTGCCAGTGTCAGTGTGTGTAGAACTTGTAGCCTCTCTTTCATTTCATCCCATCCTGTATGTTAAATATGTTAATCAGATGGGTAGACACAATCACCAATGCTGTATGCAATTCTTCTTAGAAATGTCCCATGGAAAGAATCACTTAGCAACAGTGACATCCTCTCTTACAACTGTTACACATTGTACATAATCTGATGAAGCAATTAAAATTACATGAAAGACAGTTTTAAAAATGTCCTATTTTTCTCATGCTACACTGCATATTTTGTGTGTGTGTGTGTGCATGTGTGTGTGTAAAGAGCAGAGGAAAAAAGAGAGGAGAGGAAAGGAGAGGAGAGAAGATGAGTGGTTGCGGATGGGTGTACATTTACTTGACAAGCTGTGTTACTAATGAGTATAGAAGACAGTAAAAAAGAGTAAACAATGATTGATGCATTTAAAAACAGACACACAAAAGTCTTTAATTACCTTACAACAAAATAAGCAGAATCTCTCGCTTTTGTACCAGACAAAAGTTGTCAAAGTCTTTGGTAAGTTTTTATTCGATGTAGGCTGCATTCCTCTTGGTCTTTGCAATTTGCCTTAGCTTCAATAATGTAACAAGAAATATATTATTACTTATCATGGGAATACAGATCTTGACTTTTGACCCATTTTTCAACCCACACAGCCTATAATTTCTAATTCGTAGGCTAGGTAATGCAAAGCTGCTCTTTATGTAAAGCACAGTAAAGTACTCACAGTTTTCCTGGTCACAAAGATCCCACAGTAGCTATGTAATTAAGCACTCTCCTGTCAGTTACTTTTGTTCGTTGTTCCAAACTAGACACACAAGTAGTTTGAAAATGACACATACTGTGCTTACAGGTTCTTATAGGTTTTAAATTAGGCTTCAGGAGGCCTCTATTTCCCACTAGTGAGGGTATATGGGTCCCAGATCTTGTAATAGTGACTACAATGGGAAAAACCCATTTTCAACCCACACAGCTGGTAATGTCTGATTCTCAAGCTGTGATTCATGCTTAGCATAGTGAGCAACTTCTCACAGTTCTGTTGGTCATGGAGAGTCAACAGTAGATATCCAGTGTATGCACTTTCCTGGCCAAGTTACTTTACAGGCATGTAACTCTCCATAGATTTAATCTAAGCAGCATGACTGAGGTACTGTAAGATGCATATTTGGTTTGTACAGTACCAGTCAAAAGTTTGGACACACCACATTTTTCTTTATTTTTACTATTTTCCACATTTTAGAATAATAGTCAAGACGTCAAAACTATGAAATAACACAAATGGAATTATGCAGTGGAGCAAAAAAGTGTTAAACAAATCAAAACATTTTAGATAAGGCTGGAAAGAAATTCATACAGGCATCAACTTCACTATTTATATTTGTCTAAAAAGCACATCTCAAACATTTAAGCATTCAAGTCTTTACATTAAAATGGCTTGAAGATAATGAAAAACATAGTACATTCAATCAGGTGCGTCCAAACTTTTGACTGGTAGTGTAGAGTCATTACACTATAGATGTCATTAC
The DNA here is from genome assembly GCF_048128805.1 of Centroberyx gerrardi. Classification (NCBI taxonomy): domain Eukaryota; kingdom Metazoa; phylum Chordata; class Actinopteri; order Beryciformes; family Berycidae; genus Centroberyx; species Centroberyx gerrardi. Next base: position 13,546,752 of record NC_136001.1, read on the forward strand.
AAAATATAAATTGTATATAGGAGCTAATATTTGGAAGCCCTTACATATAATATATACTGTATATGAAGGAGTGAACACAGAAGACCATTCTAGACACACAGCAACAGACACTTCTAGGTTCATTATAGGTTTTTGATTAGACGTGGATACAGGGGACCAGCATTTTCCTCTAGTGAGGGTATCTGTGGGTCCCAGAGCTTGTAATAGTGACAGCTACCAGGTGACTGTGAAAGTGAAAGAGGTGACCAATTCTCAATGCTTAAGGACACATCTCATCTGCAGGCAGAGTTGATAACCTCTGCTTTAATGATCCTGGCAGAGTCATTCAAATTAGAGGCCTGCGGGAAAATAAATGAGAATGAATCGAGATATAATCCCCAAACAGTACAGACTTCATCAGCAAGAGGCCAGCAATATATCTCTTTTAAAGGTCCTTTATGTGAGGAGGAGGGAGCTTTCCAATGACAAACTTATTATCTGTCACTATCCAAGGTTAAAGCTAGTAGATCCATGGGAATCAGAATTGGAAAAGAGGGCATTTCTACATCAGCAAGGCTTTTTTATCATATCTGAGACTGTAATAGATGATCAGTGTCATTATGAATGATGAGGTCCCACTGTCGTTATTCAAAATGCTAGTAGGAGGTGAGGACGACTTTCATTTCCACTCCAGATAACATCTTTTCTGTAGCTTGCACATGTAGATGAGCTGGACACAGACACTTAGGTAATATAGGTGACCTGCAGCCAAAGTTCTGCTTGATTAGCTGTACTGTTTATACTAAGGTTGTACAAATGTTGTCAAGCTTAGGTTACGGTTACTGAAATAACTCATATTTGATGTCTGCAGAATGTTGTGGGCTGGCCAGTAAGATAGTAATTATTTATCAGCTAGTTGGTAATCAATATCCTGCTGGGGAAGCTCTGCACTTGTAATATCTCGGCAGGGGACATTTCCAATAGTATTAAAGATGACCAACAGAGCTTTCCATGTAAACAATGTGGATTTCATGAATTCATAAATTTTATAAATTCCCTCCTACAGACATAGAGTATGTTGTTAGACCCCAGAGACTATGTTGAATCCATTTATTATCTTCAAATATGTTCGGAAAGTCTTCATTTTTAATGCTTACAAGGCTACAATGTTTACATCCGGATCTCAGTGCAGCAGCTTAGAGAGGAAGCTCCCGCCCCTTCATTTGATCGACAGCCGTTAACAGGTACTAGAATTTCCGGCTCAGTATAGGATTGTAACACAATTAACATAGCAAGACTAGCTAGCAAGCTAACTTACCAGTGGAGTAAGAAGATGCTACGTCCGCATCAGTACGAAATGCTTTCTCTGACTTCACTTTTCTTCCCAGATCAAAAGCTTCTCCAGTATTAATGTCTTCTTTTATCCATGAGTTTTCTCCACTCAACATTATTATCAGGTTTTCGTTTCTTTGCTTTCCCAAGCTCAGTCGTGTCTCTTTCTTCTGCCGACATGGTTATTGAATGAGCAGAGAGGAAAAACACCCTGGAACGGTGCGCGGGCCCTAAGTTCTCCGTCTCCACACAGTATTGTGAGCTCGCACATGCATCCTCGTGCGTGTACTTTAAAACCACATAAGTGTTTCTGTTGTTGTACGGGGACCCACTTTGCTTTCACTAGCTCTACTAAGTGGCCGTTGATTATCTTTAACTCACAAATTTCTGATTTACATTGACTGCAAGGTTTAAAACTGCTGCGGTGTTATTCAAATATTTTTCCAATTTTCAAAGACCCACTCAGTACCTCCTGCACTCAACAGCAACTTTTCTAAAGAACTTACTTTCAACAGAGGCTGACTAAGCAATATAGTAGCAAAGACTTTATTTTAAAATAGATTGCATATTATATGCATATTATTTTTCATCTACAGTTTTACAACCCCAAAAGGTGCAGTTTATGACACTTGTATCATACAGACACTGTATCTATTCTTCCCAATCCCACTATAGAATTATAATATTCTGTCCAGTATTTCTTTAAAATGGTCTAAAATGGTATATTGCATAATAGCATCAATAAATTATTTTGCATAATTTTTTAATCAAAAAAGGCTGAAGGCTGTCTCACCCAAGAATCTGCAAGCACATCTGACATTGCCAGTATGTACATTATATGGGACAAATTTAGCATGCAGATTGTACAACATGACTGCTCTTGTACCTGATAAGTCTTTAGGGATCAACGAGTCGTGTAATGGTTGCTGATCGTATTCACCACACATGAGGCGAGCGGTGTGTCTCTACTGTTAATGTGTAAACAGACACTGATGAGATAAAGTAAACTACAGGCATCAGACAGAGATTAATAGAGCGACATCATGGTGGAGACAGAAAAAGATGAATAGAAAGCATGTTGTTAGCACGACCAAACAGACAAATTTGACCTCAAAATGAAAATTAATAAATAAAAACCAAGCACCAGACAGAGTAAAACAACACAAAAATACACCTTTCTCATTAATAGCACCAATTATCAGCTCAACCAAAAAGTTTTTGTTAAACAAATTGAGTTCTCATAGAATTCTACAAGATTCAGTATGAGCATTGCTAGCTGCAAAATTATACTGTCTATCAATTAGCCTATATTTTTCAGTCCACCTGCTTCCTTATCTCTAACTGACTGCTCCAGCTCAGGGAGTGGGAAGCCAGAGGAACTGTGGCTGACACCTAATTGGACTTCGCTTGCAAGTGGGCACAGGAAATGAAAACTAAATCAAGACTAATGAGCAATGAACAACAAAAAAGGAAGATAAATGGTTTGATGGCAGCAGGACAGGCAAGGTTGAGGAAGTCAAATAACTTTCTGCCTTTCTAATTTTCCCCCATTCAAACAAGCAATCGCACTCGGATACTTGGAACATAGCCTACTTTGAAATGAATCTCTCTGTTTTTTTTTTTTTTCCCTTCAGAAATAAAATAGTATGAGATAAAAAAATATTATAAAGATACACATACGTGATTTCATTTCCATGGATGTTGAACATTCAGAATATTCACTATTCAGAATATTTTTCAGATATTGCTCAATTAAGCAATTTTACATCAGATAAAAATTGATCAAGACAAATTTTTTTATCAAATCAAAACATCAAATCAATTTATTTATTTGTATTATGCAATATACCATTTTAAAGCTCTGAATGACCCATGTTGAGTCTTAATTTAAGAATCCATATTATTATTATTTTATTATATATTTATTTATATAACAGGGGCAATGGACAGTTAGTAACAGCTCCAGAATTAGCTAGAAAGCTAAATTTCATCTGCAGTCCCTGGACAGGTGATACAAAGACAAGCATGTTTACATGTTAGTAGAAAAATGTTAAAGATTACAATTTAAAGTATATTACATCATACAAGTCATATAAAGTGTGTTGAAGTCACATGATTGGTTTGACTTCAGAGGTGATTTTAGTTGTGATTTATGTCAATGTTACAACCCAGTTTGAAGTTAAGCGCATGAGAACTATATTAAAGCTTTAGTGTACGGTATATTTCAACTTGTATGCAAGTTGTTTTCCCCAAAAACATCTTAAATTATTCAACCTTCAGCTGATATCGCATTCACTGGAAGCAGTTTTTGTTTAAAATAGAATGCAATGTAATGTGACAGGTGTGTTGCTACCGAACACAAGATTGTTGAAACATACATACAGTACATACAGTACATACAGTACATCCATACATACATACATACATACAGTACATACATATAGTACATACATACATACAATAACTTACACAGACCTCTTATCACTATGCTAATGAGGACAAATGTATTCAGTGGGCAGACATCCTTGGTGATCGAGGACAAATCAGAATGTCTGTCACTGTTCTGTTTATCAGTGTCTTGTTTGTTCTGACAACAAATGAATCACAGACACTAAACAATCGGCTGTGTTACATGCGCTTGAATGCTAATTGTCAATTATGCCAATCAAAATCCAATTGTCCGAGCACAAATCTTGCATTATTGAATTTATATCCAATGTTCTCACCCAGGCTTACAGACTTATTATCAGATTGCATTATCCTCAAGCACCCTCTGTCGTTGCACTTCCTGCCCTCTGTTGAAAGTGGGAAATGACAATTACATGATTAAGATGTGTGTTCACAGTTTCATTAATAAGATGAAAGGCAAAAGCAGATTGAGAATTAACAGTCTTAGTTGTGACACAGAGGATCCGGTGTGATCAGTAAGCATTTTCACAGAGGTCAGCTCAGACGGCTCGGTAAACAGTTCTCCGGGATGCGCGGCCATGCTTGTGTGCGTTCTGTCCCAGCGAAATCGCTTCTTTCTCTTCGGTCGGTACGGGCTTGCCAAGGGGAATGACTTTGATGTCAGTGGCAATGTCAAACGCCTGGATGAAATGATATCCAAAAACATCTTTATTTATAAACAACACATTCAACTCTCGGAGGCTGACAAGACACTGGGGCCAGCAGGCTGCGGCCTAACCAGCCAAGCAGAAAAGTCATTGTTCTCCATTGCCTGCAGATTAAGCTCCCACCCAGTCTTCCTGTTGTAGTCCTGTTTAAAGATCTATCCTAACTGCATGAGGGGATTCTCACCCAACAGCTTAACTACATCTATACCCTGCGGCAAAGAACAGGCGAGCTTGACAATAACGTTTTTTTTTTCCTTCTAAAGCTTTCTTCTATCTTACTTCCAAGAGCCTCTTTGAATGGGAAAGTTGATATTAACGCCATCTTTGAGGTTTTTCTTCAACAAATACGGGCAGTGCTGAAAAACAAGAGACTTGTGACTGTGCAATAAAGCTTAAACACAATGTGATGGTGTGATAATTTTTAAATGTATTATATAGTATCACCTGTAACATTCAACATTTCTCTGATCTCATGCAATTATATAATATTTCTCTGCTGGATGTAGAAGTTTATGACTTCTGTTCTGACACAAACACACACACGCATGCACACACACACACACAGACACACACACATATGGTGCGCGATTTGTGTCAGCTTACTAGAGCTCCTATGAAAACACACACACACACACACACACATACACACAGACACACACACACACACACACACACATAAAGAGTAATTACTTTCCAAAGTGCACCTAAAGTGTAAATAGCATCACCTACAGTATGCATACAGTAAGCATTTTGGAAAACGTCTTGCATTGCAGGATTAGTTTGTGTTTACTTTCAGCATATGTGTGACAAATAAGTTTTATATGTATAGAAATTGCTCTGCCAAATTAACTAATTCTAATAAACAGCTTTCTTCCTCAGCTGTGGCCCCATACAGTATAACACAGATAAGCAACAGAGGCTCCTTCTGATTACTTCTCCTCAGTTTCCTGTTGGTTATCCTTGACATGTCGATAGAAGGTAATTGGATGAAGTGGATGGGAATTAATGTACTTCGCACAAAACAATCAGCAGGCATGCAGGTACCTTCCTCAAGGATTAATAGTATTATTACAGTTCAGATGCCACACAATCAACAACAGCAAACTGACTCTCCTTTTCACTCAGCTTGCAACATCAACCCTGACATTATGTCCATTAAACCATCAAACCTTTTTCCTCTTAAGAGGATAGATACTCATGTGTTGGAATGCAACACAGGAAAAACACTGGAGTTAAATCTTTCATGTGACAGAACAGAAGAGGATCCAGACAGTTTCCTACCACTCCTATTACTGGGCTCAGGCAATACTACACCATTTGGTATCACATGGATGCATATTGGATATTCTATTACCTGAACACACACATTTAGGTGCGCAGTGTGAATGTTGCATGATGGCCAATCTGTAACTGTGTAAGTGGAGTGCAGACATTTGGCTTAATTATCCAATTTCACAGTGGCATTGTGATAGTGTTCCAGAGCTAAAGCAACAAAGTTATTGACTAGCTGTATGATAGGTAGGCTCTGAACACCACATCATTTGATGTATTTATCCCATTGGTATTGATAGAATTGATTTTTTGCATTCACACACATAGGTGAATGCAGGTATGTGGCACAGTACTGTGTTTCATTTAGCGGTACTCTACCATACAAAATGCAAAACTAATGAGCCATGGCTATTCTTCATTCTTTGAACATCTTGAGCAAACATCCAACTGCAGTCATCGCAGCTTCCACAGCTGGAGAGGAGGGGTACATTATAATTTGCCATTTAAATACAGTGGGAGAAGGAGGAAGTCCTAATTGCTTTGTGAGATTACCCCTCTGAAGCAGACTGGGATAAGACAGATCGCTGGGCTGATAGGGACCAAAGGTGTAATGACAGGTGCTGTTGACTGAGCTAGGCAAGTCCCCCATCCCATTCACATTATCAGCCCATCAAGATAGGAAAGCAATTTCCCGGCCTTTCATTTCATAAGCTATGCATATCAATGCTCCATTAATCAAATGATAAAGTTCCCAAAAACCATCCCTGAAACACATCCACCTGCACCTGCCCTTGCAGTTATACTGGCATTATCTAAAGAAACTCACCTCCATGATAATGCAAGGAGAGATAACTTACCTTAATTGATACGGCCAAACACAGAGTAGTCCTATCAGGTAGTTTTGTCTGGAGAATTGATTATAATAATACATGCAGGTGTTATGGATGTAACTTTTGGCTTCTTCCAATGAATATTGATCTTGTTTAATCTGCATACAGGTTTGTTTTATAGTCAAAGGACTCTGATTGAAAGTAACTGATTATTCAGTTACTTTCAATTCATCGTGAATCGTCAATTACTTGAGAGAGTGAACAATGAAAAAACACAAGATGAAGATTGACAGATTATGAAATTGCCATACAAAAAGTCCTCACATTTTCCCTTCTTCAGTGACTGTAAAAAATGGTTGAGGCAGGGCAAGAAATGCTTCGGTTGGAAGAAAACATGGAATAGTGTCCCTCTCATCTATTTCACGGCTGGATAGTATGACAGGTAACTAGTGAATGGTATGATTGATTGCCACTTTGTTAAACAAAGCAATTAAGTAGCAGAGTAGAGGAGCCGTTGCTGTGGAACACAGAATGTCTTAAATAACAGCAACCAATGGAAAGACCTGAAATACAAGCACTAATTAAAATGGATGATAGAAGAATGAGTAGCAGAGATTTTTATATGATCATATGCAAATGAGAAGAATGTGTACCATAACCACAGATATATAAAGCCATGTCTTTTGGGGTGTCTCGAGCATTACTTTTCACTTCAGCAAAAAACAAAGGTTTGGACCAAAAGAATCAAAATAATAGCTTTAAACTTCAACGGCTCCTACTTTTCAACACAACCTATTACATCAATTTCACTGGAGAGTTATATCCTTGAATGACCTCTGCAATTTTCTTCTTCTCTTCATTACACTGAATGGGAACAAAGTGAAGGCATGTAATTGGTCCAGGGCACACAGGGGGTAAACAAAGGTGACTAGTACCTCCCTGAATTGGACAAACATCACCTTTCTACTCTTATCAACAATGACATGAACACAAGCCATGCAATTAAAGAGCACAAGCACTTGCCATACCCTTCAATCAAGAGATGCTAACTAAGCTAACAAGCCTTCAATTTGCCGCTGAATTGCTTCATGGAGCAGCAGAGCGGAGTATAATCACCAAGGCCAGTCATTGTAACAACACTGCTCAGTGTGTCTCCACCAGGTCTAAATACCATTTCCAAGTTTCTTTCTTTCCTGGTGGTGGGTGTCGTTTATAGTGCTACTCAAGGATAATCAGGATGATTTCCAATATGTTTCCACTTCATTCCATGTTTGCATACTACCACACAGAATGTTGATTGGGTGTTTAATTCTGTGATCAAGACCTAAAAAGAGTACACTGGACATATTAACTTCCATGCTACACGAACAATGAAACAAGAAGGTTAGGGTTAGGGTTAGGTATCAATAGCTTGTACTGTTGTTTTAACTCCCACACCCCAGAAGGGTCTGGCTGCAGACCTCCACTCTCAGGACTCTTCTTCTATCACTTTAATGGCGCAGTGCAACGTTCTTCTACGTTGGTTATTTTCAACTCCAATCAGTTGGTTAGGGTTAGGGTCAGGGTTAGGGTTATCCCCAGTGTGGGATTTTAATGATATTTTGGCATCAGTTATTTTAATGGATCTTTTTGTGTTGAATGGGTTGATTTTGTAATTTGATTGTACTTGCAATGTGAATATTTGTGATTTGTGTATTCTAAATTTAAGCATATGAATGAATTAATGTTGCATTTGTGCAGCGCTTTTTAACCTCAGTAGTCCTACAGAAAGCGCATATGATTTATTTTTTCTTTTCTTTTTTTTTTACCTCTTACAGCACCAATGTACATCCACCTGGACACCAGAACAATCACTACATAATGGCTGTATGGTGGGGAGTTGAGAAGTGATACCAGCCAATTAAGCAGGTAACTATGAATAGGTGGCCTGATAACAAAGATCTTCAAGCCTGTTGGGTGTCAGGCTTTACTGTACATGCAGCATCGATGTCTCTTTGTCACCTGCATACATTTAAGCTTTGATGTTTCACTGACATGAAAAATAATTTATTTGCATAATATGGTTACTGAACTCTGGGCTTCATTGATGTTCCCATCCTGTTTCAATTTGATTGATGGTAATTTATTGGACCAAAAATGATGCTTTTTTAACCTCTATGACAATACATTGACTCATCTATTTGTTTGTCTGTTACCAATGCCAATTATAAGGGCAATTCACCAATTTCAATTTTGCTTTTACTGTACAGAAACGTTATGCATTATTGAGTATATATAACAGACCAAAGAAACCCAATTTATAATTCCAAATCTTCCTCTGTTTTTGATCGAACAAGGCATACAGCATTGCAAGAAAGGAAAAAGGCAATTCACCAAAGATCAAGTTTTCTTTTTCATTCCTAATTGCCTACCGTTAAAAGCATGCTGTAAACCCCCATGGATGTATCAATAAAATTACAGATGAGTTATGCAGGCAGCTGCTCTTGCAGACTTTTGTTGTTAGACTTGAATAGGTTTTATGCAGTAAAACCATATAACAAAGCTTCTGCTGTGTTCCTAGTTTTGCATAAGTCTTAGATTGCATATAAAAATCATTCCATGGGCATAACTTCAAAGTTAAACATTCCTGAAGAGCCTACTAACTACAAATTTCCAATAACATTTAATAGAAGAACAACAATTTCCAAGTTTAAAGTTTGCTGCGTTATTGATGCATTGTTGTTATGAGAGGAATTGTTTGGTAAATTGTAATTTTCTTCCATTTTCAGCCGTCAGAAGGTGCAAAGAATGGTTCGGCAAAAAGTAGTTTGAAAGATTAGTTTTGTGTTACATGCCTGTTAACATTTTTTAGGCTACTGTGGCTGTCACAATACTAGTGAAGGACAGTTGCTGGATAAATACAGAAAGGGGGGCTTATTTGATGGCTACCACTGTGCATATTTTTGTAAACAGACAATATTTTCCAATATGCAACACTTGTTTGACTTACAGAAAAAAGCTGTTACATGGCTTTAATCTATTACCTTTCTTATATACTATGCACCTTGCTTCAAACTATGTACTTTATTGTCATATTTTGACATGTTGCTAATGCAAATGTTACTGAACTACAGCCTTAGGGTATCGCCCACACAAGAGCAATTAAAAGTTATTTTTTTAAACAATGTTTCCATTGTCTTTGACAGTCAGACCGTACAGTGAATTTCTACAACTATAAATGATAGCTGGCTGAATGACGGTGGGTTCTTTAAATTTGAGAAGTTTGAAGCAGATTAAGACATCAACTGACACACACACACACACACCTACACACACACACACACACACACACACACAGTGCTACTCCATTAGGCATGTGATGGGCTAACTGTGAGAACTTACGTGTTTGTCCCCTGTCGTTACTTAGAGGCAGAGCACAACACTAGATAGACCTTGTTAGCTCCCCTTGCCTGGAGGTATTGATTTGATTTTACCTCTGGGGTCTCCCCCTCCTCTGCTCACAGCTCTTGTAGAGAGCAACCAGCTAGCCTAACGCTGAAGGAGCTCTTGTAGTAAGTGATGTAGAAATTGTATAATGGAGAGAGTTTAATGAAGGCTCCCCACTGGGGTTCTCAGGCTAACGTCACTTAATTAAACAGACAGGGTGAGAGTGTCCACAGAGACAAAAGGAAATACAGGCAGAGAAATATGACAAACTGTAGGAGCTGTATGGGCAGATGATAGGATCTGAAGTTCAGGAAGGATGCAGGTTAATGTACTGCTATTAAGCCTAGTTACATTCCAAAATATTTTGGGTGGAGAATACTCCACATTGTACATCAAGCTGGTGAATGCATACATGACACAGTTTTAAACTAAGCATAACTTATATTTAAATACAGAGATAAATATAGATACCTAGGCCTACTCACAGTGCAGAAATATGTTGACACCTGGCTCTGCAGTAAAACTTTTCACTTTTCATGAGGGATTCTTCCAAATTTTTGGAAATCCCCATTCCATCCTCATTCACACACCCACCAATTTATTTTTTTCTAAGAAAATAATTAGAATTTATTCATGCAGTGAAGAAGTATCTTCAAGACAGGAAATGTGCAGTATTTATACTGGTAATTGGTCTTTCATATTGACTTTTGTGAAGTTGTGGGAGGCAGAGATTACAGGCTTAGCGAGGTCTCAAACCTTTCCAGGAGCACAGGGGATTACGAGGCAAAGATTCAGTCTTGTCTGAAATAAAAAATCACCTCCATACTTCCCATTTTTAAAGATCTTCAGAGTAAAATTGGCTGACTTTCCACTGTGGTTTCACTGGGCTTAATGAATGACCTGCACAGCAGCGTGGAACTGCCCTTCAAGGATGTCAACCAAGTCTCAAATAATTGATGGTGGTCTAAAGCAATTTGATTGAAAGAACACAACCTTATAAGCACAAGCCAAACAACTGATAGTCTAATAAGAGGTTAAGTGAACCCAGAGGCGTCACTAGAGCCTGGGAGTCTCAGTTAATCTGATACGCACCCGTGATATGAGTCTGACTGGTTAGATTGGAATTAATGTGATTTTTACCTCACACTCCACAGTGTAGTGTCATTGTCACTCTGCATTGGCGCACTTCAGAAAAGATGAAGCACAGCAACAACAATGGAAGTCATCTTTATCAGCAGACGAAGCCTCAATCAACCTCCACTGCAAATATTCCTTAAAATTGGTTTGGACCGCAATTCTGCTTACACTTTCACCAGCTCCCGTGATTTACTGTGTCACTGTGTGATGTCATTCGTTGTTGTTCATTTGCGCATGCGTGTGGAGGTCCGTTTATAGTGATGTCGGATATGTGTCACTTTTCAAACATGAATGAGAACAGGTAAGACAAAAAAATTGGATCTGAGCAATAAATTGGACTTGAGCATTAAGGCCTGTAATGTGAACGTCTGACTGTGGTCCTGCCAATGGTGAGATGGGAAACCGACCAAAAGCTGGGTTAGAAGAACCCATTACCTTACTGACTTATCATAGGCTCAATATTTCCACTGCATTAAATAATAACCCTGCAAAAAGACTCAAAAAATATATTGTGAACTATTAATGCTTACACCTACAGTTTGTTTTCTTTGGTTTGAACCATAATTGAAAAGTTTACTTTGTGACATTTTTGTATTTGGTTCCTTTAGGTTCATGGACTCACAAGATGCACATTTATTGGAAAGCGTTTTTGTAAACTTTCCATCTCACGAACAACATTTATTGGAAAGCGTTTTTGTAAACTTTCCATCTCACGAACAACATACTCATAAAACCATATGTTTTGACGAATCTTAAGCCAATCAGCATGGAAAATAAAACTACCAAATCAAACTATAATCATACTGTCAATAAGCATACCTACAGTCAATCATAACTTTTTTTTATTCTTACACTGTATATTACTCTTTGTGGAATTTGATCAATCACACATATTCCATTTTCATGATCACGTTTTGAGGAAGTATTTCAGTAGTACTAATCAATATATTCGAGTCGAAGTCAGTACATCTACTGCAGAAGATGACGATAACATAAAGCTCGAAACCTCAAGTATACCAGACAATGCCAGAAAGCAGGTCATGTACTGAATAGGATATGCAGATGAAATAATATACAATTTGAGTTGTTCACATGCTGAGTAGGAGGATGATGGTACTCGCATTCAACAGTACAATTGCTGGGCTACTCAGGTAGCCGGACTTGCCCACTTAAAATCAGTGAATTGTGGTGATATACTGCCTTTATCTTTACTGCATGCACAAACAAAGCAGCAATCATTTTAGATATTGATACAGTTTGCAGCATATTATGTTTTGTTTTCAATCCTATTTTACTTTGGGGGTAAAGACAAGTAACATGAGAATCACACCTTAGCCATCTACTGAACATCCTATGCCTCAAAGAAGGTCAAATGTAGATGTTCCCTAATACTGCTGGCTTTCTATAAAAATAGAAAGGTGCACATTTTTCAATAGACTTTAGTCAGTCCAGATATTCAGTGCTCAGTTCATAGTGTATAACATCACCCAGGATCCCTCAAAATGTCTATTTTGTATGTAATCATACTGCCTATACTGATGATAAAATCAGCCAGCTTAAATCAAGAGCTTATTAATTATAGTTGCTTATGGAAGTGCGGTGCTGTGTTAGATGGACAAATGTCACAAGGAGACTCAGATCCAGCGGAAGCTCTTTTGTACTGTGCTGTTATCACTCTGACATGGTAACCTTCTGCAGCTCACCACCCAGGGCCTGCTGCCCACAGACAGTGATTCAGACTTGGCTGTTTCATCACTCACCATGTCCAAAAGCAACACTGTGTGTGGACCCACACTGTCACAGGAAATATCATGTGAAAGGAGAAGAGAGGGAGAAGGCAGGAATACTATTGTGCCCTTAATGCATTTCTTTGATAAGACAAGAAAAAAAACCCCTCCACAAATGCATTCCACGTCCCCGTAGGAACTGCTTAAAATTCAAAACAAGAGGACAAAAATAAGTTGAAAAGGGGTGAAGAGGAAAAACGCATAACCCAGGGTCAGAGACAGAAGACAGAGGTTTGTCCTCAAAGTCATTAATTGCCTATGTGGATGACTGGAACCTTCAAACACCCACCTCCTCTTCTTCCTCCCCTTGTCCCTCTCGTTCTCACCCCTCCTTCCCTGAACGCTGTTAGCCAAAGGTTTGGCTAGAATCTAAAACTATTACAGCTGCGCGGCCTCAGTGACTAGCCAGACTAAAAAGAAGTGACAACACTGTCTCAGGGGAAGGTTGACAACAGAGGACAAAGAGAGAGAAAGGGAAAGAGAGAAGGACTGAGAGAGAGAGAGAGAGAGATAGAGAGAGACAGTGAGAGATAGAGAAAGAGCAGGAAAGCAGATGGAATGAGGCAAACGGAGAAAGGGATCAAAGCTACATGAGAGAGAGAAGACTGCAGAAGCTAAGTGGAGGAGAAACAAAGATGGAAGTAGTAAATGAGGGACAGAGTCAGGAGTAGAGTAAGAGGGACAGAGAACAGGCTAAGCAGAGACCTGTAACAGACTGAGAAGAATGCCAAATGGATGGTCACCTGCAAAAAAAAAAGCTGATGAGATCTCCCTCATTTTCTCTCTATTCCCTCCTTGTGATCGACAGAGATAATTGGTACATCTCACCACTTTCCCTGACAGCCTTTCAGGCCTCCCACCAGATTGCGAAAACGTATTCAAGTTATTAACTTTCAACCCAAACGTCAGAGTGTCTGTGAGCCCCGCTTTAGGAACATGCAACTCCCCTTTCCAAAAATCATTACAAACCTTACATACAAATGTTATTGCTCAAAGATGTGTCCAGATCAAAGTGCGTAGTGGTCTAGGAATTCAGTGGTGAGAAAACACTGATCTGATTTAGAGCTGTATTTTATGCACATATTCAGCCTTTTCTACAATAAATTGGTCTCCACTTAACTGTTTTTTCAACCTCGCTTTCAGCATTGATGCAACTGTGCTGCATTTGACTGGTGTTCTTTCACCAGCAAATTGCTGAAAAAGAGCTATGGTTCTTGTGTATTGTGCAACCTGTTTCTTTGAACTCTTTTCATAGACTGCGTTTACATGGACTTGAGTATCCCGGTTATGATTGGGTTTTTGAAGTATCCCGTTTTTGTGTTTGCGCATGTAAACATCATATCCCGATTTCAGAAACCTGGATAAGCCCTTATCCCAGTTTTGAGAAACCCGATTATGCTAGCTGGAGTACTCCCAAAGAAACCGGGATACTCTTGCATGTATACATCTTATCCCGGTTTCTGACCGCTGCCGACTACCTGCGCAGGCGCGGCTTTGGCCAAGTGACGTAACAGAAAAACACAGACAATGGCGGCAACGAGAGCGTCTCACTTCTGGAGCGATGAGGAAACAGAGTTTTGTCTTTCGGTGATGAAAGAATTAAATATACTTGGCAGTTTAGATGGGAGAAAGCATTGAAATGCTGACCTATTCAAGTCTGTAGTATACAGACTACAGGACGCCGGTTTCCCAACACGTACAGTGGAGCAAGTCAGGTCACGGTGGAAAATACTAAATATAGCTTATAGCCGCTTATAGCCCGCTATAATCGAAAGTGGTCTCATTTTCAATCCACAATCAAATTAATTTAAGGTTAACAGTTACAGAGGAATATCAGATTAACAATTTCAAAATTGTCGGTTTGTGTTGCAAACATCACAGGCGCCTGCGCAAATAGCATGCAGTAATCAGTAACCGGGATACTAGTATTTATCATGTATACGGGGATATGAATAACCAAATTTCTCTGTGTTCCATGTAAACGCCATATCCCGAATATGATCAAAACCGGGATAAGCCTCATAACCGGGATACTCAAGTCCATGTAAAGTCTAGTGACTATTGCTACAGATTGATTCTTGTATGGTGTGCAATTTATTTCTTTGACCCCTGTTCATAGTGACTATTGCTTTTGATACATAGATTATCATACTGAGTTGTTCAGAGATCACTGGCTGTATTAAATGGAGAAGTATCAGTGCCTTGAAAATCTACAATTACTGTAATCTCCTTGATGTCTATGCATCATCTATTGGGTACTTGTGACAGAGTACCTCTGTGAGAGCTGTGTGTGTGTGTTCGTCAGCGCTGGCAGAGTCTATGGGTGCAGCTGTGTGAGGATGTATGCACAGGATTAGTCCCAATGAGATGCTAGATTGCATTGAGATTGGACATGCGAGCATGTGATTATTATTGTTGCTCTATGCCACTCCAATAATGCATACCCTCTGAGCACCTATAAAGCGCTAGTGCACTTGAAAAATAACACACACTCATGCACACTCACATGTTCACACTCAGACTCAAAGATGCCTGTACGCGCATGGGCACACGCATCCACACACACCGCTGGTTTGCTCGCCCTGCAGAGTAGCAGAGAGCTGATTACCATTGTCAGAGGACCGCAGACTCAACATTTTGTCACTTCCACAGTTAGTGCAGCTCTACTGGGCATTATGGATACTGTTTGTACTGTACTCTACCTGCTGTAAGCATATAAACTCAGAATGAATCTCACACTGAAAGAAACCAAAGGCTATATGGTCAACAACAGCAACAAACACAACAACAAAATTACCTAGCCAAACCACTCAAACCACATACAGGTTGTGCACACACATATACAGTATACGCACACAGAAAAAAAAAAAGTGCACTCGTGCTCCCTGTCTGAGACACATTCACCACAGTTACAACTGTAACACTGTGTACTGTATATGTGTATTGTTTGTATTTACATGCATGCACTGATTAATGTACATGACCTTGCCCTACAGACCGTAATTACAACAAAGATTAATGTAACCCACGGAAAAGACATATACAGTCTCAGGATGGATGACTTGAATCCTATCAATCACTCTTGAAAGCTGCGTGAAGGAGGAAGAGGTGTGTGAGATTGGCAGACAGCTAACCATGAAATTCACTTTCACTGACGTTTAGAGGGATGCGTTTTTCCAGAGGGATTGGAGTGAAACCCTTACACTCACACATACAGTATGTATGTGTGTGTGTGTATGGAGAGAGGAGTGGGGATGCACAGACTTTTTCTCTCTTGTAATCCCTGTTTACAACTATTAATCGAGCACTGACTTCAACTTGGCATGACTGCAATTTTACCAAAACAAATTTTCCTGTAATGCAATTTTGAGTGGATATTGTATTTACTATAAGAGCATGGATATGATCCACAGATCAAAACTGACATGTTGCCTACTCACACAGTTGCCCTGCATCATACATTAGAGCTAACCAATGTATTACTTTGTATGTCAGGTGAAGAAAATGCAAATCTGACCTGTAGCATATTATGCCTCTCCACTATTTGACTCGGCACATGGAAACATACTGTACTACTTACACTACTAATGAGTAAAATGTCTCACTGGCTCGTGGCAAACCTCAAGGCGGTAGATACACACTATGCTGTGGTAATAACAAGCCTTACAAAAGTCCATATCAAAACTTTTTTCTTTTTTCTTTTATTCCCAATTAGGATATGTTTCCCGTTCCACCATAATGACTGTTGACACCCATTGCCTGAATCTGTGGCCCTTTCTCCTCTGCCAAGATGTTGGGGCATTTGCTGGTATATATGGATATGTTTAGTAAATTATATGGATTTTCGTGGATGTGTTCTGTGGGGGCCTGAGGAGTTCTGGTTCATCAGCCTGACTGGCGGTCAGAGAGAGGAGGAGTGGATCGGGTCACTGGCAGCCTGGAAGTAAACAGGGGATGTATCAGCGAGAGAGAACGAAAACAAAACTACCATGATAGGAGTGTGTTCAGTCAGTGAGGGAGTTCGAGAAAGACAGAGTCGGAGAGAGAGAGAGGGAGAGAGAGAGAGAGAGAGAGTAATGATGTTAATACAACTGCTCTCTCACCCAATTCTGGATCCCCTGCAGCATGAATTAACATTTTATATTCAGAGCAGAATGTGAGCCGCTCTGGCTCCGCTGAGGGCTCAGTGAACTCTGATAAACTTGGCAAGCTCTGTAGGCTCCTACACTGGCATTTATAATTAGCCATCCACATCCACATACGGCCTGTGGGAGATATACTATACATTTTATAATTATTATAAACACAATAGAATCTAAAGTATCACCTCTAGTGCTAACCGTACACAGCACTTTTTTTTTTTTCCATGGGAAGACTTGACTATGATGTGTGATTGGCTATGATGTAAATATAAAAAAGAGGTGTTGATGAAGAACTGCAAAAAAACGGTTCTGTTGAAAGATACAGCGTAATAACAGTATGGTACAGAAATAGCAACTCAGTAATGCGTCAGATTATATCAAATCAAACCATTTCATCTCAAAATACAGTACAAGCAGGGGCTTTTTTTAATTTCATTTCATTTTCATACAGCTGATTAGCGCTACAGTAGATTGTTTATATTACTCTATGATGGAGTTTATATTTTAAACATTGGTGCAGTTCTTTGCAACTGTGTCTGAAAAATTTATAGAAAATTATAAATGTTATTCATGTTGTTCTTTGCATTTGGTAACAGATTTCCCACAGACTCCCTTTTATATCTTGCTCGGTCATACAACATCATTAGCCATAATTATCATTTCTAGCATGTTACTTCTTTTGACTTATTGGTAACTGATACATGGACTTAATGGCTGTCTGAGCATGTGTCTAAGGTCGAGGTTGCAGTGGCTTTGTTCTGCTGAGCACTCTGCATAGGGCAGGGGGTGCAGAGGCTACGAAAGGGTGCGCTCCCCTACGGCATCCTTGCAGGGAAGGACTTAATGACACGCTCAATATCGCAAACAATGTCGTTAGGAACAAACAAGGCCTGCCTCGCCCCTCATTGATGGGGAAGATAATTGTGGCCCAATTTGCATGAGAATTGCTGTTGAACCGATTGGGGTCTTGAGTAAATAAGCATGTGCATAATACCTCAGATGCATAATTAAAGGTGAAGAGTTGCTGGTAATTAACCAATGACCTTAATAAATGCCAGTCAAAATGTTATCTTCTGATCACAGGGCAAAGGGGACAGAAGTGGAAGGAGGGAGTGAGAGAAAACAACAGAATCTACTACAGTACCTCCCTGCACTTTCTTGTTAGGAATTGCATTACTCCCATATTCAATGATTAATACTATCATTGCTTGGCAGTAAAAAATATTGTAGTCCAGCGGCTTTCATGAATGCAGTTGAAATTCATGTTGAGTAGGAATGGTAACCTCTGGAATACACATTTTGTGTCACCGCAAAGTAATGCAATTACAATCCATTATCGCCCAACAGGTCTCGGGGTTTGGGGGTCAACACGGGTTTGATCAAATTACCCGTAAAAAAAAGTGGAGCCCCTAGGTTTTTACCTCTGTTCAATTTCATGAACTCACCTTAATTGATTCAGGACTGCCTCTGCCCAGTTGGCGTCAATCCATCACCAGTGCTGCCTGTGTGGAATATAATACAGCCACCAGCCAGGCAGGCAGCATACCTGCTTCTGCTCCCTCTCCTCCACCCTCCTCCCCATGTCATTCCCTGTTTGAAAGACAGATTATATTGGCCCCCTCTCAACACACAAAACCCCACACCCCTCTGCCGTATCATAACAAGCTGTAAATGAACTCCTATAATGCTGCCGTCAACTGAGGAGCAAACCGGCAGTGGGCATGAGCACGTCCTCTTTCTCTTTTTTTTTTTTTTTTACTTCTTTTCTTTTTTTCCCTACTTTTCTACTCCTTATGGGCCAGCGGTTGGATTTACTGTTTTAATAAAACTGCCATAATTCTTCCTCCTCTATATCCCCCCAACCTTATATTTATGGTACTCTGAATTATTCCACCAAACATTGTGCCAGTAAGGCCAGAGTTATAGGGACATCACCTTGCATCACCACAGATGTATCCGCACAATGAAAAATGACCACAGTCCCCGCGGTACAGTATGGCTCTGCCAGTTGGATAAACTATCGAAGGGGCTGACAGAGCAGAGAGAGGAGGAGGCTCCTTTTTTGCTTATTGCCGTTCATGCTACATTCAGACATCAGTCATTGCTGCTGTAGATTCCCCGCTTCCAAAGACAGCAACAGGTCCTCAATCACAATAAATGCCCATAGCAGGTACTCCCGCACAGGCTCATCTCAAAAGTCAAGCGTGTTCTACTTCTCGTCAGCCCCAACAGGCCCTTTAAATCAAACCAAGTCAAGCAGAATAGTTTTGTTTCCGATTAAGTCACTGTCAAAATTCTAGACATCAGGAGCCCAAGGAGAAAGACAAACATTTTTAGAGGAATTTCCATGCATTTTTTTCTGCTGCAGTGAAATCCCAGAAGTGGAGGGCTATTCCACATATCCTCTTTGATGTCAGTGTTTTTGACATGCACAATAAAATAAAAATGAGAGCTATTTATATAGTTACATGGTATCTTGTGGCGGAAACCTGCCTTGCCGACCACTAAAATCTGCTTTAGTACGATGTATCATACCTAAATCAGCTTTCCTAGCTGTTTTCATACAGTATAAACAACAAGATATAGGAGGAAAATAATTTAATTTGTGGAAACTATCCATTCAGTCCTGTGTCTTGTCATCACTATTTTTTTAATACACTGTCACTGTTCGTTTCAATTTGCAAAAAAAGCAAAAAAGAAGTTAACCTTGCATTTTCTCCCGTACTCTGACTGCATGAATATTTTTCCGTCACGCACATATCCTTATGAATTACGAGGGTTTACGGCAGAGTTACAGTACTTTACTGAGCAAAGAGAAATTCGACACTATGTGAATATAATGAATGTAATCAAGGGGCATATGCAGAAGATGACACACCATAAGAACTGTACATGATGTTCCGAATCCACCTCTAAGCTGTTCGACATGCAGATGATCTGGAGCTACACGGCCGGCAGAATGACCAGACAGCTGGAGGTTCTCTGTTCCCCCCGTGAACCGTTTCCGTCTCATCTTCCCTGGCTGTGGCATTTCTCCCAGCTGCTGCTCCTAACTCACTCCATCGTAATGCTCGACATGTCAATCAGAGCTGCGAGACAGAACACTCATCTCCCAAAGAGATTATATGTCATCAGAGGATGGAGGAACTTGCAAATCCCCCTTTCCTTTCCCCGCTCCTGTCGAGGGCTCCAGGAGTAGCCCATCTCCTTCTTGGTGATTAAAGTGGGAGATTGAGTGTGTTTGCCCAGTACGGGGAGAGGCTCATTACAATGCACTAGCATGTTGTTGGAAATAGCCCTGGCCAGGAGCTCTAATCCAGAATGTGCTTAATGAGGGGCCACCCAGCCTCTTCATGGGCCCAAGGAGTCAGTCAGACCTGGAGGGGAGAGAGAGGGAGAGAGAGAGAGAGAGAGAGGGGGGGGGAGTGTGGAAAAGAGAGAAACAGGTTTCTCCGCCAACATATCAGTCTTCACAGTGATTGAAAAATTATAATAATAGAGCTCACCGGTGATATGTCTGCCTCTCTGTGCTGCACTGCCGGTGCTTTAACGAGACTCATATCAGACGGTTGGTGAAGGGAGAAAATGAGAAAGTATGGAGCGTGTTAAAAGAACGTGCCAGCAACTTATAAACAAAGATGACTGGATTTGAGAAGGCCTGATGAGATGTTAGGGTGATAATGTGATAACTGGAGAACCGATAAGTGTCTCTTCTGTGTCAAGTACAACAGATGAAGTGGCTCTTTTTATTTCTTCTGCAAACCCTACAGAATACTTCCCTAAAAGACACTTTTGGATCTTTGACGCTCTAGCACAGTGGTTCTCAACCGTTTTGGCTCATGTTCCCATAAAACAAAGCAATGTCTACTCGCAATCCCAGTCACAAGCGTGCATGAGTTCAACCAAAGAATGATTTTCCCTTTTCAGGTTGTTTCATTTGATTCATTATCAGAGGAGGCCTCCAGGCTGAAAACTATTCAGTATTTCACAAAAAAAAGGCAAAAATTAGACAAAATCAGAAAAAGACATCATGTTAATACATTTGTATAGTAGAAATATGGGATTCCTATCCCATAAATCATCTCGTAACCCCCCCAAATTATCCCACGACCCCCTGGGGAGTCTCGACCCCAACGTTGAGAACCACTGCTCTAGCGTGCACTACAGTACATGGCTTCATTTCGAAAAAAGACCAAATTATATTGATTCAAGTCCAGTGGCACTAACAGTAATGCAAAAGGCTCTCAATGGCTCTAGATAACATCTGATGCAGACATCTGTAATGAGAACCTCTGATCTTGTTCTTTTCTTTGTTATTGCTTTCCACCTTTGTTGTTGTGTTGTTGCTGTGAGCTTCATGTTGATGGCCACAACCAGCTCACCGCTGGCCACAGCCGATACAACACTCACCCACAGAAAATGGTATAAAAAAACATTCCCAATTATCATTGAAAAGACAATTTCAGGCAAACACACAGGGTCACAGACAGACAAAGACTGATAACCCATATAAAACATGTATTTATTGTTATGTTATATGTAAAAAAAAGTTGCATATTTTAGCTTTAAGTTGCTGGTAATAAAACAATTGAAACAGAGTAAAGATAATTGGACAGTATGCTGTATTGTGCAATGTGATTGAACAAGACATAACAAGGAACTCATCATTATTACAATCCATGTTGGGAAGGTTACATTCACATTTTAATTATTTACAGATTCCTGATTACTGGCTTACTGCAAGCAAAAAAAATCATGCAATGCAAAAAATCCATAGAGTGCAGTTAAAAGGAACAATTTATTTCATTATTTCAGTTTACATACTGTAATTTCATCATTATTTCAAGATATGAAAAAATCTGTTTGTGTAACTTCCCAGTCTAAATGCCGTAACCCCCTCAAACATGTTTCTGCACAAGCCACCACCTATTTTGTAAATGTATCCATAACCTGATTACAGTGTATTTTACAGTAAATTTTATGGATTACAGTTTTTGTAATCTGATTACTGTAGCTTTTCAGCACAAAAAATTATCATTGCATTATACTATCTATGCCTGTAAATTGTACACAGCAGAATAACATTGTCAGAAAACAAAAATGGAGTCAATTTGAAGAGATTCCACGTCCGAGTGAGTCCCAAGCTTCCGATGTTATATGAGACTGTCCATGGAACAATAGCCTGATACATAATTGAAAGAAAATTAGTTTTTCTCCTCCTTGTTTTCTCAATACATCTTCCCGCAGGAGGGTCTGCATACATATCTCTCGCTCCCTTGTTTTTTGGGGGTCTTTTCAATTAATTTACTTAATATATTTTCATCCCCTGGATTTCTATCTAGTCAAAAGGAACTGCCTCGTTGTCGCTGGGAGACCAGCTCTATTATGAGAGTCATTCATCCTTGCTGCGCTCTCTTGGGTCAGTATGTGACTGGAGTACTGCACATAGCTTGTTGTGCAGTGAAATACAGCTTGTCCTTTTCAAGTCCCAAATTAGCCAAACAATTACTCACACAACAAACAGTGTTTAGAACTAAATTAGAAAAGTCAGAGAGAAAAACACCATTGCAACTTATTTCAGGAAAGAGTGGAATGTAAACATTAAAGGCGCTGTGTGTATTTTAACCGGTAATCATTACCACATTAATTCTGAGACATTAATTACCGTAACCAAACGAGAACAGTGGCAGCCTCTAGCGGCCTCTATACTGCGTTTTACATTGTGTGCCAGCTGGTCGAAGTTTGAGGAAAATCTGCTGGTTGCTTTTGGAGATTGCTTTACAGCATGAAACAGGAGGAGGGAAGCTGTTCTTCTTGTGCAAATGGAGTGAAAGCTTTGAGAGTTTAACACACACAGATCTTTAGGACAAAGTTGACTAATCTCAATTTCACCAGTTCATTTTTGCCATGTCAACAAACATGATAATGTTTCTTGCAATATAGCGACTGAAAAGCCTATGAAAAATGTTTATCCTCTTCAGTATAATGAAAGGGAAAACAAGCACATGGAGCAATGGCGGGGTGGTGAGGGGGGACAAGTATCAACGTCGCCTTTGGGAAATGATTTGACAAACACTAACAATACCACTGGAATGAGGTACAGGATACCAATCATCTCCACCATGGTTTTTATTTGTTTACAGTAATTATACAAAGGTATCACAATTAATTTGACAATAATATATTGATTGTTAAATATGCTTCATGTAGCACCTATAAGTGTGACAAATCAGTTTGCCGATTAAAACAAAGAAAAAGACAGATTGTCAATGTCAGTACAGAGCCAGAATTTCTTGCAAAGTACAATATACAATGTTTGTATCTGATTAGTCAGACACCTTCTAACCATACTCATAATTCCCAGGAAGAGTCATGCTTCATCTGGTGGTTGCTGAAGGAGCATAATGAGGAATCTTGTTTACCAATGTGTTAGAAACTTTTTGAGTCACAGAACACGCATGGCCAAACACTGCAGATCTCAAAACTTTATCAACACCATAACATCGAACAACATCTCATCAACCAGAAACTTCCCCCTCTATGACATCTTTGGAGACCCATTTCACAGTATAACAGAGTGCTTTTCAGAAATTGAGTGAAATTAGCTCTGCGCCACAGAACCATAAAAACACAGAGAGGGAGGGAGGGATGGAGAGGCTGGTGGCCGGACGCCAGGTGAAGCTCTCCTGAGAAGGACTATGGGCATGGTGGCAGCAAGATCCGGCCAAAGAGCTTTGTTGTGATAAATCAGATTCACAACCCTATTTTTACTCGTCTATAAATCTCATTGGAAAAAAGCCAGGGAGCCAAGGAGCCATGGAGGCCTCGTATAGGCAGGAAATGAGCAAGTTACTTCCCGGTGCTGCGTTGGTTGAACACGCTCTAATGACCATTATTTATTTCTGCTGTCGTCCTGGTCCCAGATACTAATCTACAGCAGATCTATCCACCAAAATGAGAGGATCATTAGGGGAAGGAGTGATGGAGAGAAAGAGAAACAGAGAGAGGAGAGAGAGAGAGAGAGAAAGAGAGAGGAAGGGAAGAGAGAGGAGAGGCAATTACCTCACTTTGTTAATTGCACTTATTTGCACTTATCATGGCAATTATGGGCCCCTGTGAATGCAAATGCAACAGTGGTGATTCTGAATACTGGAGGTAATTTTTTGGTGTTCTGTTGTGGTAAAGATAGATTAGGCAATAGTTTATATACCAGGGGATGCAATGCAATTATTCAAAGGATTTAATCTTGGCTATACCTTGGTTGTCATACTGCAATGAATTCCTGCTCTGCAGCAGATGATACCATCAGCAAACCATAAAGAAAGCCATTCACATTATAAAGCAACAGCTTCCCTTACAGTTTATGAGAACAGTAGTAAACTAGTGATGTATTGTCAGTGCATAAGTGGTCAGTAGACTACAAAGAATATAATTAGAAGTAACATTTACAGAGCTCAAAGCGTGTTAGACTGAAAATCATAGGCCTCGGTTACTAGACTGTATGATATACAGAGAGACAGTTGATTATGGTCATATATCTCTCCAGCAAGACATACTGTATGTGCTTCACCAGGCTAGATACGTGCATGCCGCGTTTCCCGATAGGTTGTAATAGGGTCATGTTAAATTAATGAAATGATATGGAGATGCTGGCTAATGAACCAAACATTTTATGGTAATGATTCCTCCTTGTCCATAATTTAACAGACCCCTCTGCTTTGACAAGCATGTTATCGATTCCCTATGCTGAATCTATGAGGTCCACTCAGTCTGAGTCAGGGTCTGTTCCCTGACATCTCTATCATGCGTCTCAATTCAAAACTGATCTGATCAACGCAGATGGTATCTTTACATCATATTACTGCATCTTACTGAACATTGACGAGGACGCACATATTCGATTTTTACCTTTTTTGCAGACATCCGCTTCTTTTTTTTCTCTCTGGACATGGCAAGCTTAATGATCTGTTTATCCTTTTTAGCAGAGCATGGCGAGAATCATCTCACTCACACTTGCAGCTGGCTTTAATAAAAATTCATGATGTACAAACACTGATAATTAATTGTGTGGCAAATCTTTCTATCTCCTTTCCCCGACTACCAGCTTACTCAGCAAAGGGCAAATATATACTGGCTGTGTGTATAATGAGTGTCTTATTTAATACAGGCTGGATTGAGGAGCACAAATAAAATATGATAGTTCCAGATGTGTTTTTGATCCAACGCAAGGAGGGGAGCAGTTAACATTTGGTCTTAGAATTTAAGAAAATAACATTCCGATGATATTTTTAGAATCATACACAAAGCAAATTCTATGTTAAAAAGAATTAAAGAAAAAAAAAAAAAGATTTGTGTATCCTGAGCACCTTGCAAGACGTTATCTGAAGAGCAGCAAAATATTGTATTCATTATACTGGATTTGACCGCTGCCATTGGAACCGTGCCCTGCTGCTGGCTGTCGTCCCATCCCTTTATTATTCTCATTTCTCCTACAGCTTCAATGAAGGAAAACATACTTGTAAGACACAGACTGATCTAACTTTAATTTTGCAATTTCTGCATAAAGGTTGAAAGGGATAGAATAGATGTTTTCAAGAAGCCAGTTTGATTCATCATGAACTGAAAGAGTCCTTACAGTCATTATAGTAGAGATATTAGGAGCAGACGTTACATTGCGTAGCTGGGTCTACTCTTCTCTGAAAAATCATATGAAATTTAATTTCAAAATGAGATATCCACCATTTGAAACACCTATAGGTAACACCTATTCTTATAAAATGAGCACAAAATTACATCAAATAATGATTATTTTTGAAGGATAGTAGGTAACGTCCTACTATCCTTTTGACCCATCTTTCACATTTACCACTAAAATTAAAAAAATGTCTTTGTTGGATAAATCAGTAAGGGTCACCCACCACAGTGTCCATTAACTTTTAAGATAACATTTGAATACTAGTTTTTGGATTTTGCCTGTTGTTAAATTTTAAATAAAAAGTGCTCTCTTGTAATTTGAATTCTGCTGCACATAATGATGAATTACAAACCTGATGTGTTGTATAAGTGAGTAAGTCTTGAATTAACACAGTACCTGACTCTATACACAGCAACTAGGTATAGGGTCTAGGGTGACATTTCTATTAAAAACATTATCTAGCTTTATGCTTTAAGCATCATGTTTCTATCAAAAACATTATGTATATTAATTATTTTGGAACAGTAAAAAATCTTCTTAGCCAGAAAGTTAACTTTTGACACTATGTATACATTTGGATATGAGAAGTTGAAACAAATGTGTCTCTTTTTTATTCTAAGTGGGCGAAACATACCCTGCTCAAGTGTCACACCACAATTTCTGCTACTTGGGGAGCAGCAGTGTCTCTTAAGAGAGAATTACAAACTTGTTAATTCTTACCATTTCACAGTCTGTTCAGACACGATCAAATATGTAAATATAGACATAGCTAACATCACGATAGGCTAACAAAAATACAAAATAGATAGTATAGATTTGTTTTACAGATGATCTGAAAATATATGTGGAATCAACTTGCACAGGTTTTGTCAGC
Source organism: Centroberyx gerrardi (assembly GCF_048128805.1). NCBI lineage: Eukaryota > Metazoa > Chordata > Actinopteri > Beryciformes > Berycidae > Centroberyx > Centroberyx gerrardi. Next base: position 13,573,342 of record NC_136001.1, read on the forward strand.
CTCTGTATGAATCTATACTGTTCTCTCTAGTTCAGACTGCCGCTGACCCTGAGGCTTTGTCAGGCTGTACAAAAGTCAAACAAGGTCACAATAGCTACCGATACAGGATTTATAACATACATTTGATTCACAGAGGCCCTAACCTCTCAGGAAGCAGAGGACTGCACTTCTGCAAATGGGACTAAAAATCCTTGAGCAGAAAAGGTTGTCGAGTGAGAAGCAAGAAGCGCGAGTCTGTAAGGTTTCTATCTGAAGCAGAGGTCACAAACACACAAAACTAACCTCATATCAGGGACATTATGAAAACAGTTTCAAACAATTCAGCACAAGAGTGACAATATGGTGAGATAGATAGATAGATAGATAGATAGATAGATAGATAGATAGATGCAGACAAATTCATGAAATAAATAGATGTCAGATGCAAGTCTGCACTTATATCCAATTTACTAACTCATTATACACTAAAATACAAATCCTCCCACCGTCAACAGGATGTTGTTGGACCTGTCTTTGATGTATCACCAATGACATCCTCATTATTTTTCATACAAAAAGAGAATAGATCAAAACATGGAGAAAGAGGGATCGTACGGACATATGAGGATGAGTAATAACCTTGCCAATGGCATTCATTGTCTGTGTGTGTGTGTGCGCGCGTGTGTGTGTGTGTGTGTGTTTGTGTGTGTCGGGGTAGGCATTTGGGTGGCGTGGGCACGGACTGGCTTGCTGAGACAGCTTGTACACACCCCAGCGTCTGTCCGGCCCCATACGGACACACTTAGACATTCTCTCACACACACACACACACACACACACACATAACACACACACACATTAAAGCATGCACACACACACACATGGCAAGGGTCCATGTGGAGAGAAACTGCAACCTTCCCACCATGGGGTCTGGCCTGTTGCCTTCATATCACTTAGCAAACTGCTTGATTGTGAATTCTGTGGTAATATTAATTAAATTTGTCAAGGGTGTAGGGAGAAAATAACAGCAATTTAGAGCAAACTCCAGTGGAAAACATAGGCTGTGTGTGCGTGTGTGTGTGTGTGTGTGTGTGTGTGTGTGTGCGTGCGTGCGTGCGTGTGTGCATGCGTGTGTGTGGTCTGCATGAAAAGAACATCAAAGCAATCTTTGGCTTTTCAAAAAAAATCGACTTTTCACGAGAACTTTGGCATGGTAAATGGGAGAGTAAGCTTGAAAAAAATGAAAAATCATTCTTGTCTTGCTGGAGCAGCTGTCTGAGTGGATATACAGTATTATTTAAAATGTAAGATAATAATTTTTATCATTATTTCCACATCAAAATTTCATAGACTTGAAGTAAGTAGAACCTGCTATCTCGCTGTAAATATTACATGAGCCAGGTCATTGAGAAAGTAATTGGCTTTTAGAGTTGGCTGATACTGCTCCACTATCTCCGCTGAGATTTATAATGTTGACTTACTGTACAAGACAGAGAGGATAATCACTGAGACAGTTTATCCCAAAGCTCCATCTGTCTCTCACCCCCCGACACTGGGCAAGGAGTGCAATTGTTTTAGGGCAAAACAGGTGTCAGCCTAAATCAACTTGGAATGCTTCATGGATGGAAGAGTTGGCAGAAAGAAAACGGGGGGGGGGGTTTGATCTATTGAAATAAGGTCCAGGGAGAATCTAATGCTTCATTCCAAATGCATTTCTTTGTGTGTCCTTTTCATCTTTTTTCTGCTTTATCTCTCCCTCTCTCTCTCAGTGTGTCTCTCTCACTTGCTCTCTTCAGGTTTTAGCTGAAATTAAATTGATTTACATAATGAAAGGAGATCAAATGTACTGTACAGGAGAAAAATAGAAATAAAAAGGACTTTCCTCTGAGGGCGGTTGGGGTATGAGCCACAAGAGGAAGGGAGAGGTGAAAGAAAGAAACAATAAAATGCAATTATACAGCCTCAATAAACCCATAATTCCACCACGTACAAATACCAAGATAGGCGGTTCACATTATTTCATTCGACAAAGCCATAAAGGCTCATTCAAAGCCGCAGCGAGCCTTACAACACCACAATTTGTCTAATCGTTGGTGTTGAAAAAGTGAAATTACAATGTCGCTAACCCCAGTGACAGCCCCCACCTCGTAGGTGTTATTACTAATTACATTTCTATTATCATGCTAATGTCTGGCAAGCTTCGACAAAGAATCTCATCTAATTATTCTGTTATTTGTTATATCTCTGTTCCGGGTCCCATTCTGAGATGGGGGATCGCTTTTGATTCTGATACATCTGGGTCTAGTTCTCCAAAATGTTGTTCCAGATATGGGAGAGACGGGGAAGTGGGGAATGAATAAATGTGCTTTGGTGAATTCAGTTGAGGAAGTTAAATTAGTTTTGTTATAGGATATGAACTATCTCTGCAGGATGTGTTGCACACAGTGTAGGATCATTTCTGATTCTTATAAACATAGGCGTTGTATTACTCGAGTATTTGGTTGTGATCAGACCTCAAACAAAGACTATTGGAATAAGTTACAAAATACATTCATCAGATCATCAACGTAGAAGATCTGACAAATATAACAGAGATGTGTATTGAGAAGAATTGTAATTATGACTTTTAGAAGAGAAAGAATTATTTTTTTTAATCCAATTTTGAATGGTTATCATTATAGATGCAGGGGCATTCCCTTTTCACTGCAAATGGAAAGACACTAATTATGAAACAAAATTGCAGAAATTATGCTGTTGGCTTCAATTCATTCCAATAATTACTGGAGGTATTTCAATCGAGTATTTTGCTCCATGCACAAACTAGTGAAGCAAACAAAAGCAGGGATTGAACTGTAGGTGGCTGATCAATTCCTGCCGCAGGAATCAACGGATAGCGCACACAGTTCGTAGGTCATATTCTACATAAACAGTATCAGACTGCCATTTTGTTTCTCTATACTGTCTGTGAAATCCCCTTCAACTCACCACTCAACGAGAGAAGACATGAAAGCGTCTCGGAGGATTCACGTCTAGAGACCCGCTGCAGTTCCTCTCCATCAGGGTCTCTCCTCTCTGCTGCTGTGCAGTTAATAATGTATGAGGGCTAAGTCTTCACTTCTTCCTCTCTCCATGGCTGAAATGTTAGAGGTGAGCAGAGAGGAGGTGTGAACAGGGAACTTCCATATATATCACACCATTTGAAGCAGCGATGCAAACTTCATACCCCCCCCCACACACACGCACACACACACACACACACACACACACACACACACACACAAACACACACGCATACAGTATATGCAAATGAGATAAGAGTTTCGTTCCAAAATTAGATATCCACTATTTCAAACAAATTACACCCACTCTCCCATATAGACTGCTGGCAAAGTTAAGCACATTATGGGGTTACTATTGAAGTTAGTGGTAATCTTAAGACATTTGCTTATAAGATTTTTTGACTGAATAATTCATGTTTTTCAAATATTTCCAGCTAAATTTCAGGCAGCAAAGTTTTTCCAAAATGGATGCACATGTATAGCATTTTGGAATGAAATCCATCATATGTATACTGTATGTATATATACATCACTTCCACCACGAGTCCTTTTTTCTCAGGGTAAATTCATAGGCTCACAGATGAGCTTGACATATCGCGTAGTCACGGCTCCCTGTCTACTCCCATAATTCCATCTGCTTTCACTCTCCTTACTTTTGTGTGCGTATTATGGATGTACACTCACTGTGCCATATCCATCAGATTCTTCCTCCCATCCCAAAAATGAGAAAAGTCTATTATATTACTGTTTATTTTAATTAAAACTGCATTTGGCCACTGGAGTGACTACGCCTGGATTAGCCTGGCTCTAATTAATGCAGGCACATATGATTTCTAATCAAAGAGTGAGGATATGTCAGGTCATGTCTCTCTTGAGGTCGAAGTGGTCAAGAAGCCTCTTCAGACAAACCCAGGCCAGATCATTCAAGATAGCCTCATACACCTTGTGCTCACAAAAAGCAATGCATTCTAACAGCAGTGATGACATTTCTATCCATTTACTAAGCCATGGCAATTTTTAGACAACACGTTGTGCATTCATGTGCAACACAAAAGTAATCCAGAGCATCTTTCAACCTCAGTCTTTCCACAATGTATACATCAACCTTTCTTTATCTTCACAGCATCTGTTGTGCCAAATGCAATTTTATTGCCAATTTGTTTAGGCCTGAGTGTGAAAACGATGTGTTGGCAAGCATATCCATTTGGCAGTACAAGCCTGTTTATCACTAATCGGTTATCATTCACTGGAGTATATCTAGCATTGTGATGGCATATTGAATGCCAGCTCGAATGATTGGTCATTGTTGTTTGGTAGCTCAGCTCTGAAGGACAACTCTAAATATTTGAATAGTCAATCATGAGGGAAAGAGCATAAAAGCTCATTCCATACTCCTCCACATCCACAAGGTGCATCATAACCTAAAAGTTGAGTCCAAAACAACAAAACAAGATGATTTAGAGAGTGATTTGTCAGAAAGAAGTGACATGGACGACACATTTTTAGAAACAGAATAAGACAGCTTTACTCCTGTCCTCGACAGGTTTGGTACTCTGTCAACTCCAAGCTGAATTACGATCTCCATTTAGAGGACAATTGATCGAACCAAGGCAAGCCAATGTGGTGGATAGTGGGGGAACACTTCTGCATGCAGGCTGCACCCTTGATATATGCTCTATCTGTGTCTGCCTACTATGACATAGAGGGTAATACAGTATGGCTTGAGGCTAGAAAGGCTCCTTTTACCTCCCTGTGTGAAAATAAGATCATGCTTATAACACATCCCAGTGGAGAGATCAGCTGCCTGGACACCCATTAATTCCACCATGAATCTTGAATGTGAACGCTACTGATGAAGTGATGCATTTTCCCTAGGGTGTACCACCTAGACAACTTTTGACAGGTAAGTATGAGCCTATATGTCTCCTTGACTAAGCCTTCTCAAGGTGTTGGTTAAATGGCTGGATTAAGAGTTGGTATCAGTATGCGCCTTGTGTTGCAGGCAGATTATGCAGGACAAGAGCTCCTAACTGCTGCATGGTGCTTGAAGGGCAAACAAAACTACCTCTGTCTTTTGTTGCATGCACATATGATGACATCAAAAAGGATTGTCTATGGCTTTTTGAATGTGGCTTTTTTATTTTTCATTTTTGTAAAGGCTGGTGCCTCGAGGGAGCTCCTGCTAAGTGACAGCTGAAATTTCCGAAAACATTCAGAATAGATGGGATGACGGCTGATGTCAGCTCAGGTGGAGCGATGGCCTTAGGGGGGGAGGCATCATCTAACAGCTCTGGTGGAGCCCAAGATAGTGCAAGCCCACAGAAATAGGGTCTCAAGGGCATCTACAAAGAGACATGCGAGTGGATCAAGCTACCTTTCAACTGTGTAAACTAGCTAGTTGGATTGTCAGCTTTTCTCCTCAGCAGAGCGAGGGGTTTTGCTGGTTTGCCAGAAATGAGGAAGAGAAAACGTGAGGAGAGAAGGCGGGCTGCTTGCACCTTACAGCTGAAAAAAAGAAAAGGCCCACAGCGTTAAATGGAGAGGTTTGTTGTTCTGTAACCAAGAGGTCCAGCTTGAATTTCATGTTCAAAGTCAATGCTATTGATGTAATACATTTTTGTTACGTTGTTATCACAGTATGGTAACAGAAACCAGGAAGGAAAAAGATTAATTTCTCATTAAAATCCCTGACAAATATTACCACAATAAATATGAAGAAATCTTGATCTTACCATCATATTTATACTACCAGTGTGTTCTGTGCCATCATTAGACACCAGTTTTTATATATTTTATTTCACTTTTCTTCTTTTCCCCTTGCCTTTTCAGTGAACATCCCAGTAAACATCTCTGCTGCAGGCAAACACCTCTATAGGGTTTTTATTTATTTATTTATTTATCTTTTACTTTGGGTGTCAGGGGTGGGGGTGTGAAACAGATCATCCTTTCATCTCTCCTATTAGAATTTTTCAGTGTGAAGATTGATGTTGAAAAAGCTCTCTCTCTCTCTCTCTCTCTCTCTCCCTCTCTCTCTCTCTCTCTCTCTCTCCCCCCCCCCCTCTCTCTCTCTCTCTCTCTCTCTCTCTCTCTCTCTCTCTCTTTCTCTCTCCTGCTCTCTCTATCTCTCACACATGATGAGCTGTGAAATAAGAACAGCATGGAGCAAATAATGTACTTCACAGTCCAGACAAAAGCTGCAGGTCGAAAGACTGTACTAATGCTCTCTACATTGTACATCGGGGCTTGGTGTTGCACAGATGTCCTTCTTTATTTAAAGTGACAGAGATGCTGTAGAGGCAGACTCAAACCTAGTAACAGAGAGACAGCGTCAAATCAATTGTCTGTTACGTGGCCAATGTGCAGTGAGTTATAGAGGAGTCACCATTGACCTCTAAATGTGGTCTAGACATTTTACTTGAGTGCTACAAAAGCAAGAGCAGAGGTCCAGCCATGAATACAATCTGAATCTCTCCATTCAAACATTAGAGGGTCACAGGTTGGATCCCTTAAAGCGATGTTGAACTTTGGTAGTACCTTGGGTTGTGTAGCTTCCTGGACATGATATAACCACAAAATCGGAGATTATCTGTGTTCTGTTGCTCCGGTAGAGATGATTGTATAATTGTGTTTTTTCTCTCTCCATTGACTGACATCATATGGCGAAACAGGTCTCAAAATCACACTTCTAGCACATAAACTAATGCGAACAAAGCAGATTCTGACAATATACAACAAAAATAGTCATTCTGCACATTCTTCTTTTTTTGTGAATCGCTTTCGTTATGTTTTTGAACCAACAAATGTAACACCAAAATCCGGTCAGAAGAATTTCAGTGTTACACTTGTTCAAACTGAAAGGTTTAATAACATAAAAAATAGTGATTTGTTTATGTACTAGAAGTGTGATTTTCAGACCTGTTTCGCCATATTTAGATACTGTATTTGCTCAAGGTAAGCCGCTTTATATAGCTAGGAGTTTTATACTTTATCTCTTATTATACAAACTGATTTTTATTTACATGATAAATGCTTTTTTTTTTTATCATTTAGTAATTTGAAGAAAGTGGTTCATGCTTTTATTTCTCCACGTTTGCTTCCGTGTAACTCTCTTTATTCTGGTATCAGTCAAAAGTCTGTTTCAGGTCTCCAGCTTGTACAAAACGCTGTAACTATGATTTTAACTGGTAGAAACAGGCAAAATCGCATCACTCCATTTCTGGCATCTGTTCACTGTTTGCCTGCTAGGTTTAGATTTGATTTTAAGATTTTACTGATCACTTTTAAAGCACAGTTACGTCTGGCCCCAGGCTATATCACAGTCATGTTAATCCTCTATGAGCCGGTGTGCAGCCTCAGATCCTCAGGCAGGGCCCTTCTGGCTGTTCCAAAGTCTATAGGCATAAAACTAGGGCTGGCCAAGCTTTTGCCATCAGGACCCCGAGGCTTTGGGACGAGCTGCTGGAGGAGCTCAGGCTGGAAGAATCAGTGTCATCTTTTAAATCACTTCTTAAAACCTATTTTTGTAGACTTGCTTTTATGTGACGTCTTTATCCTATTATTTTTATCCTCATATTTTCTTACCTTTTATCTTGTGGTGCCTTTATTTACATCTTATCTTGTTTTTACTTGTTTTATGATTATGGTTTTCCATTTTATTTGATTAAGCACTTTGTAAACTGTTTAAAAAAAAGTTTTATACAAATAACGTTAAATATATATTTATTATATGTTACATTTAATAGTGTATATGAACTAATATTCTCAAGTACTGTCACAGAATATAGAATAAACATTATCAATAGTATTCATGCTTTGAGTGAAGTGCTTGTCTGTTTTGTGGAAAAAAGAAAAAAAAACACACACATTCACTCAATACTCAGCCTGAGTGCAATTTCTGTACAGACTCAATGGCCATCAAACAGTAATAGTCATCTCACTTTATAAATTCAGCTTGTCAGAGAACTACATTTGCATTTGTTGTGGCAAAATCTGATTTGCTTATGCAGTGTGCTTTAAGTAAATGGATTTGTTGTTCCCCTGGTGAAGGTGAAAGCTTTGTGTTTGAGCATGTCTGAAAACTAAATAACTAATGCTATTCAGCCATTAGGCTATATGTGATTGATATTTTCTGCAGTGTACATTCATATTTCCCCCAATGTTTAATCAATTGTCATTATCCAGCCAAGTACAGAGAGAGGAGAAGGGGATATTTAATGTGCAGACGGCTATCCCCCCAGAGAACTGTCAATCACCAAACATCTATCTGCATAACAAATGAAGGGCCTCGCGTTGCCCTTGGAGTTGGGGGGAGAATGTTCTGATTTATGGCAAGACATTAATATGTTCACATGTACAGGCTATCACTGAGAAATGGTTTTTGCTCTGACAATAAAGGAAGATGAATAAAGGCTCATTTGCAGGGAAAAGTGGAGTGACCGAGGGAGCTTTCTCCCCTGAAGAGGTACTTACTCTTTAACCTCAACTTTCATAGGATTAGCCACACAGGTCCATCTTGATGACATCTTCTTGATCAGGACTTCTTTAAAGATGCACACACACACACACACACACACACACACACACACACACATTCCGACCCCTCCTTGTATGCCCGTGACTATGGAGCTCTTGTTGACGTACATTCATTAATAATAGACAGCCAGGCATCCTGTAGTGTGACTTTGCTTCTCAAATCACTCCTTACCATAGATACACAACTGAATACATACACTGTAGCAGTATGGGGAAATACAGTATAATAATAGAGCACATATGGATAAATGCAGTTCTGAAAAGTATGATTCAAACTGTCAAATCAGATCATATGTTCAAACTTCAATTTAACTTAATTTCACTTAACGTTTCCCCTTTAGTGGCCTTGAGAATAAGAAAAACGTCATCCATATATGTGGTGAATTATACAGATGTTTTAGCTTATTCAAATTTCCTTGTCAGCTAGCATGACATATTTGAAACCTTCTCTTCTTCATTCATTTAAAATTAGGTGTTGCGGTGTGTGTTAACTCCTGCACAGTGTTAACTCCTTCACCTGTATAGATACGAATAGACAGCTGAAAGGGTTAGTGCTTCTTTAAGTTGCTGTCACACATTTCAACTACTCGACAGAACACTATTGCCCATATTCATAAAACTCAGCAATAACAGCGTTGCGCAGCACAAAAGCTATGGCGCGGTAATTTAAGGTGATTCATAAAGTTACCATGGCGATGGCTACCGCTGCAGAGACACTACTGTGGCATTATTGTCCATGGTGGCCCAGGTGAAAGCCAATGAAAATCAATATGTAAATGAAGTGCTGAATATTAAACACCCCCTGATTAACCACGCACATGCACAAGCATAATGGATCACAAACTAGATATGTCAGAAAGGCAAAGAAAGACATTCTCAAAATATGTTATATATTAAGAGAAGAAGTTGTCACACATTGCAAAATTGATCAACCACTAACACTAGTAGTAGTAGTTTTTGCGCAGCGGTGTGTTTTTATGAACCACTTACAGGACATGCAAATAATCAGAAGCGGGCGCTGGTGCCAAAATAGCGGTTTATGAATAGGCAAAATGCCGCCCGCCATGGTCTTTCCCACTGCTGCATCGTTAACCCTGCTGGTGGGTTTTATGAATATGGGCCTATGTGTGGTGAAACCTTCTTTTTGTATGGCAGTGGTGCATTTTTGTCTTTGAAACACAATCCAATGAGGCCTCTCAAGAGGCAATCAGCTGATAAAGTACTACTGACCAACAAAAACAAACAAGCTGACATTTTCTTTTAAACCAAATCCGCAAGCAAACGAATGTGAATCCCAGCCAGTGTCTGACTGGCCATTTTAGCAGCAGACCATAAAGATGAAAGCGACTTCATATGCCTCAGTATCCTCTGGTGGCTAGGACAATTACAGTAGTTTGGCAGGAGGCAGTCAGAAGGGACTCAAACTGAGAGGATCTTCTTTGTTTGGTTCTGGCCTGTCATATGGTCTGTTTGTTTCAGTCTAGGCCTATTCTCCGACGCTACCCCTGGTGTAAACACGAGCTAGCTACACAATTATTCATAATTCAAGAGACATCCTCAGCAAACAAGTGGCAAACAATAATTAGGAATACAGACGTTCTATTTACTTTATCACTGTGGTCTGATTTACTCTGCTACTGAGTAATTTAATTTACTGCAGGCAGCGAGAAATAGGCTTTTTACCAAAAAAACTTAAATATTTATTGATTTGAATTTTTTAATTTTCCATACATTTGCAAGTTAAGGTCAACATTGAATAGGTTGTGGATATTGGGTGGAAGTGACCAGTCCACTTATCATCTGTTACCCCTGTACCTCTCCCTCTTCATCAGACACAACCGTCCTTTTTGTCACAAGCTTCCCCCCTCTCCACCCCGACAAAATATCAAAAACAAAATCAAATGTCTCAGGATAGAAAATGAATTGAACGAATTGTACACATTCACACACAAATCTGGAATGAACATCGGCTCCTGGTGGGACAAAGCTGGCCACCAGCCAACTCCATGAAACAGTCATTTTGTTTAGTCCTAAATCACTCGTGCGGTTTGTGCCTTATTGCCTTATAACTGGCTGTGGAGAGCATAAGAAAGGAAATTGTTAACACACAATTGTTCTCAGTATGTGACCTCCAAAAACCCCTTTATAAATCAGCAAAATACAGGAAAAGTATGTCAATCCCAACCACTCTTAGACTAAATTGGCACCTCTTTTCTTCTCTAACTGTTTCTCTCCATCTGTTCCCTCTTTGTATTTTTCTTTGCTTTTCATCGACCAGTCTTAAGTTGGTTATTTTACAAAAGTGTTCATAGAAAATAAATACAAATATTTCCAAGACTGTAATTTGATGTGACCCAAATATCACCTTTGTGTGTTGTCTAGAGTCCTTTGCCCCCCACAGTCCTCCATCCATCCTCAATCTCTTTTCATTTCCATGTTCACTCTCACTCCATTTTTTATTGTCCTCCTCCCCTCACTTTTTTTTTTTTTTAGCACTTCAGTAAAGTCCAATGTTGCAATTACCATAGTGATCATGGTGTAAATAAATAAATAAATACATATAAATGAATAAATACATAAATAATTCCTCATTAAATAAATACATATTTTTCAGATAGTTTGCCTTGGCATGGTAAAACCCTAACCTCCCCCTGCTGGGTTCTGCAGTGTTGATACTTTGAACTCTGAAAACAGTCTCACAGCTAAAAAAAAAATGTTCTCATCTATGATTTGAGAGAGAGCAAATCCTGCCTTGAGACATACTGTATTTAAATGGTAATGTTGCTGCCTATAGTGGGCCAGCAGTATCCTCCTGCAAGATTTACTCCCAAGGTTTTCTGCTTGTTAAGGAAATGGTGATTCTTTCCTGTTTCTCATATCATGACCAGAGCTTTCATGCTGAAGTTTGAAAACTCAAGAACTCTCACAAAAACCGAACATGTGAACAGAAGTGTATTTTTTGAAGTAGAAAGTTGAGTTCAAAGTCTGACACTGGGAGTTTTTTTTCAGAGAGAGAAAGAGGTGGTTCTCTGTCCTTAAGGAGTACACAGTGCTGACTCTGATGATCTCAATCGAGTGCCACAGGGTGAGAAGAGGAGGCAGAGGAGGAGATGGAGGAGGAGGAGGACAGAGGGGAGATTAAAGGTCTCTGTAGACGAGCTGTGCTAGGACCCCTCCTCCTCAGGGTTTCCTGGAGCATAGTAGCCCGCCAGCTGCCTGAAACGTGGTCCCCAGTCGCTGAGGTAGGAGAAATCCTGCTCGGATGTGGTGGACAGCGTGTGGATGGAGCTGAGCGAAAGCGCTGGTGAACTGGTGCCCTCAAAGGCGTACGTCTGGAAGGAGTCATAGGGCGGCACCGACAGGTCCGCGTCGGCCTGCTCCACCTTCTTACGGATGTAGCCTTTGAATAGGGAGAAGTCTGCTGCTGCCCCGCCTCCCTCCGCACCACCCACCCGGCTAGCCTGTATCCACTGGGGCAGTGAGCGGATCTCCGGGCCAGAGTCGGAGCTCTTGGCCTCGGGGAAGTCATAGAGGTTCCTCAGGGCGCTCATGTCGTACGCCTGAGTGTCCTGCTCCCCTCCGCCCTCGTCGTTGTACTTGATGACGTTGTCCCTCATGTCCTCCTCATCCTCCGCCATCCTCTGGCCCTTCCTGTGGCGTTTGAGGGTCAGGATCAGCAGAACGAGGACTGATGGAGAGACAGAAAGAGAGAGAGAGACGAATAAGATCATTGCACACAGGTGTCAAACGTGGATAGGTTGATGTAAAGAGTTTACAAAGAAAACCTTGATACTCTTAGTGCTTATGTTGGGGGAAAAAAGAAGAAAAAATCCAAGGCACTCTCCTCTGTATAAAGTTAAAAAGCCTTTATTATCCTTGGCTATTTCATGTTAAAATGTTAGAAAACGCACCAGCGCATTGCGGCCCCACCCGGTTTTCTTCAGGGTGCAGACAACAATGAAACATACCAACATGAGCAACACTCCTAAGTGCTTGTTGGGACCAACATGTTGCACATACATGTATGTACAGCATAGGACAAAGACCACTAGATGAATTCATCAAAGTTGTCGAATCAGATCAGTGTGAGCAGTGGGACAGACAGGTTCCCAGCTAAGGGATTTCAAAAACTGTCATGAAGTGTTTTGAAATCCTTGACTTTAACGAGGTCTGGAGCTACATCGTGGATATGGATTAAGAGTTGTCAGGCTGAAAGTTTAAAGAGCTTGCATGCAAGAAAGGAATTCCACTACACCGTGCTAAAAGTAACGGAAATAATGACATACCTAAACCTGATTTGAAACTATGGTAATTCAGGGCCTTCCATAAAGACTTGTTCAAGAGTTTGTTGGAATGTGCAAATTCTATTGATGCACATACTGTCTAAACATCTTACATTTCTGGAGGCTATAATCACATATTTTCCACAACAAAGTTTCCAACTATCCAGCTCATGTAAGTTTTGTAACTTTGATTCCACCTCTAAGGACAAAGACACAGCAGGGAAAGATAATATATTATCAAGTTTTACATTTCAAATGCATGAGCATTGATTTTCCACAATCCTGATTGCCTTGCCCAGAAATATGATTCAAACGGCTTAATGGAGTCCAATTTGTATATCAATACTTATCCAAGTCCTATGCAAGTAAAACTTTGAGGTTACATCACTACTGAACACCAGAGGCATGCAACCACCTACAATGGAGAAAGAAATGGCCAGGAAAATTAAGTCTGGATTAAAAAGGAAAAACAATTGAGATGGATCACGTAATAGACTAATGAGACGAGAGGAAAACAAAGGCTGTATGCATCTAGATAAATCAATGAGGCTTTAATCTCAGCTTAGTTATTTTAATTACTGCCTACATTTGTGATTAGACAAGTCTCACTTAGCTCAGACATCCACTCCCTGACTTCATCATTCCTCCTCAGGCTGCTCCCATTCCCTCTGAAACTTCAACAAGATCTGTCTGAGACTTGCAACCACATCAAATGTCACTTTCGGTGATGATAATAAAAACATATTACAGCCAATTATGACTGAATTATGTACACTGAGGAAAATGAGAAAGATAATACGCAATTCTGTTTACTATAGTGTGAAGGATAAACGGCAATCAAGAATCATTTTGATCAACTACTGAATAAGCAAAGAAGAAAGTGGACTGGGATAGATGTACAAAACATACATTATTTAGTTAGTAAATTGTTGCTGTCATGTGAAAACCTCATAACTCCAATTTTGGGGGTTTTCATGTTTAACTTCACCTGAAAAAAGCTGCTCTATGGGATGAGGCAATTTACAACCCTTGGGTTGATGAAACCTTTTCAAAACCAATTAAATGAACTCAACAATGCATGGTGGTCAGGCTAAAAACAAGCTAAGAACAAGGCTGTTTTTCTTAGTTGTTGAAACGCTGAGATTTTGGAGATACAAGGTTTTCACCAACAGTGATATGGTAAAAATACCAACATGTAACAAAAATAATAGCTGACTGCTATTATCATAATATTATTGTCACTTATAAGATAGAGTAAAACCTCATTTCATCATTTACAACCACAGTTTTAGAGCAGTTGGGGATTCCCTGCTCAAGAATCAAACCAGTGTCCTTCTAGCTGCACACATACTTCTCTACCCATTATACCCCATGATACTGTGTCATGACTGGTTTGAATGCTTTATGCTCTTTTGAATTATGTGATCACAGCCAGCATGGGGGTATTTCACATCTTCGCTACTCTATGATGAGTAATTGTTCATGGTTCATTGTAACCATTCTGCCTCTTCCAATTTGCAGTATCAACTGAATTGGTAGTAAGTAATAGGTGTGGTATGGTATGGTATGCTATGCATTCTTTTGCACAATTCTACAAAAATACATGTGGAGGATTATTGATTTGTGGATCTGTCTGATTAGAAATTACATTGTCCTCAGATGAAGAGATGGACAGATGAGTAAATTTGCACTGAGTTGCGAAGTGAAGTTAAAGTGTTTCAAAGTCGATCTGCTTCATGGCTACAGAATGTAATTACTGTATTTAACTGAGGAGAGGTCCAGCCTGGATATACGCACATCCTTCATTTTTACTGAGAATCCCCACTTCTGTCGTTCTCTTTTCAGCAGGGACAATGAGCAAATACAACAAAGGGAAGTCAGTGAAGGGACATTTAGATAGATCATTAACCAGTAGGCACCATGCATCTTCTGGAACAGATAGCCTGCTGCCTAAAACAAATGCCTACAAGCCCACAATACTAAAAAGACCATCTATTATCATGGGGACTGTGCTGTCTAGGATGGCACAGAATGTTTGATGTTCTAAACCCACATGAGTACACCCATACATTGTGAAAATGAAAAATGGCCAGATCCTTTAACACTCAAACTAGATGGATGGTAGTAGTTTATGTGCTGTGTACAGGAAATTCACATGTTTTAAAGCAGTAGTATGCTTAGCATGAAACAAAGCCTACATACAAATCCATTCTCTTCCAAAGTGACCTTGGATGTCAGGGTGTGACTCTAAAACACTGTTTCACCTTCGCTTTTCCTATCTTGTCCTTTCTTTTCCTATTTGTGCGCAAAGCACAAAGAGCAATAGTTACAAACATATTAATCTCTACAAATGACAGGTCCCGGTAATTGTCTTCATTTGGTGTAAAAGGCCTGAAATATAACTTGCGGAGAGAAAATGCTCTGTGTGTTGCTTGCCTGAAGAGCTGTGCTTGAGCGGAGAGAGAGCCTTGCTGATCTTCTATGGGGCTTTTGTGCAATTTCTCCGACTGATAATGTCCAATCTCTCCTCTTACATTGTTTGGTGGGCTCCATTGGGAAACCAGCATCCATAGTCATTGTGTTCATTCTTCTCCTCCATGAATGGGGTGAGTTAATTGCTACAGGGTTGAGGAAACAGTCATGGTTTGTGGTAAACTCCAGCGCACACCTCCATGCATGCAAAGCAAGCACTAAGACAATTACTTTCAATTCACACTAATGAGGAGAGTAATGGGAGGTGGAAACCTTGATGTTGTGAACTCTTTCATACATACAGATCAGCTGCTTCTTGTATACATAGTATGTTGTGTACAATTTATGATGTAGAACAGTAATCTAATCGTAGGTGGAGTAAAGTCTCTTTGGGTTACGGTTGGCATTTCATTAGGATTTTAGAATGTTGTTGTTTTGTTTTTGTTTTCTTGCTTTTAGTCTTGGAAAGTTTGTTATAAGTAATTTAATGCCATCTTGTAACCTTTTAAGCACTTTAGTTTGACTCAAAGACCATCAGATAACTTCACTTCTGACAAACGCTCCCTCACTGATACCATGCTAGTGTCACTACCTGTTACGCATATAAACACTTGAACTGTAAGCCATGGAAAACCCACTTAGCTTGGCAAGAGGCACACCCTGCAGCACCACATACAGAATCCACCTTTGTAGCAACCATATGTACCTGTGTATAGCTACATCCTACACATACAAAGCTGGTCCCCATGTGTACAGATGTTTCGATAAGCGTTCCTGACAAGACGGTTAATTTACCCTTGGGCTGCGCTGGTTGCCCCAGCCCAGGAGTTCATCACAGCAGATGGGAGGTAATTGGAACGGATGCGTGCAGATGCTGTGATGCAGTGGAATGGATTCATCACACCAGGCCTATAAATGAACTGATGGAGGGACTGTTTGTTTGTAGGGTAATTAGGCAGAAATTTGTTTTCATTTTTCTCATCATCCAACAATTGATGTAATAGGGGTGGTCCAGCCTCTGGAGAGAGAAAGAGCTGGCTGGCTGGTTAGCGAGTCGGTGTGTGTGTGTGTGTGCGTGCGTGTGTGTGTGTGTGGTGGTGGTGGTGGTGGTGGGGTGCTCCCTCATTACACACAATAAATGTACTGTATGGAGAGATAATCGATTGCTTTGCAGTTATCGGGTGAGAAGTGCTTTGTTTGTATGTGTGCGTGCGGATGTGTGCCTATGTTGCATGAACAGACATAAACCACAAACATATATGTGTACACAAGTAAAGAGGGAACAGGGAAGCATCAGGCAATGTGCACAGCGTTGCTGCCACATGCCTCGCTCCAGTCTGTTTCCTCTATTAACACCACAAGATAGCTGTTAACACACTGCTCGTCCCCCCGGTCCCAGCCCCTGCAGCCCAGAGATATTACTGTCCACATGATGACTGGCAGAACCCGGGTGCTCCTACTTAGCCTGTCCTTCAATGCTTTGACGAGGTGCTTTCCGTCCATTTTCTACCAATCAATATCAATCACTCACATCGGTATTGACTTCTTAGCACCAATTAGTGTCACTGACATCATTGGAATCAAAATGGGTCAAACATCACATCATACCACAATAGGTGAAACAAGGGACTGTTTAACATAGGCATTCTATTCTTAATATTGTACTGTCGGCTTTCCGTCAAATCACCAAGACTGCGATGAGAAAATCACACTACAGGCATTTGTACCATGCAACACATTCTTCTTTGTACACAGCATCTTGCTGGAAAGTTTAAAGGCCAGAGAAATGTCTTCAACTCAGGTTTTGCGTGGACATGTCATCTTGCCCAGAACACCAAAACCACAATACTCTGCGAACACAGTTTTTTTTATAGCCAGCGGTTGCCTTCCTCACATTTGTACAGTATTTTTGTTGAGGCTTTTAAAATCGAGATGAATAAATGATGCTCTGCTTTTGGAGTTCACCCCAGTATATGTTTTGGTTAATGGAGACACAGCTTTAACGACCCTCATTATAAAAGCTCTTAAAAGAAATAGATAGCAATGTTATTCAAAGTGAAAGCCGCCTGGTGTCAGATCATCCATCATTCACTGCCTGAACAATGCGAAACGTGTAAGAGACGTGAGCGGGGGAGACAAAACATCGTGACAGCGTTGTCGTTTCTTTCCATCACTGAGGAGTGGGATGCTAAGACGTACAGCGTGGGGAGAGCGAGAAGCCAACTCATAAAACTTTCAGAGATGACAATACCAACCCTCTTTGGTCTACTATTCCTCTGGGATGGTGTGCGTGTGCATGCGTGTGTATGTTTGGGTGTGCATGTGTGTAAGTGTATGTGCATGCGAGTGTATGTGTGCGTGTTTAAGTATCAGAGAATATCTGGAAAGCCTTGTCTATTTAAAGCCTGCTGTTCCAGAGGGATACAAGTGCTGAGGCAGCTCTTTTCCCTGTTTGCTCCCCCCCCCCCCCCCCCAACTTCTCTCCCATTCATTCCATCTCCTTCAGTGTTCCATGGAGCAAAGTGGCTTGATATCATTCATAAACCCAACCATCATCTGTACCTCTGCTTGAACAAAAGCTTTCTCCTCATAAAAGCAACAACAAAGTGTCCAGCAGGAAAGTCACTCACGAAGGCAAGATGAAATATTGATCTCCTTTTTATGTCATTCGTCCTTGTTTTTCTGCCACTGCACATGTGATTTCAATCTTGAAATATAGATAACTTCCAAAAGTGGTTAGTCCATTAAAGGAAACATGCTTGGTTGCATGATTTGCTGAGCGGAAGAGATGGAGTCATGTGTTTTGATGCAGCTTACAGTCTACACGTGCTGTAGTATATTGCCTTGGCTTTTCAGTGCTACAGTCCCCTGCTGAACGTGATGCTCTTGATGTTGCTGTTGTAGTGATTGAACTTGGCAATGACCCTAAAAAAGGCAAATGACTCATATATTTGTCTGTCTGTCCATCCATCCAAACACTTACCTATGAGGATGAGCATGCAGACCAGTAGTGCTATAAGTGCCCCGGGGCTGAGAGCAGCACTCATCACATAGGCTGTAGCGTTGCAGGATTGGATGGCTCCCTCTGTGTCGCAAAAGAAAAACAAGCATTCACTGTAGAGATTCAGCAACAGTTATGGAGTGATTCCATGGTCAAGCATTAAGCATGGCTCTGTTTATTTTTAACATTTATATATGATATTTTTTCCCCAGCTGAAATCTCTGTTAAGGGGACCATTTGTCTGCAAAATCTTGCGATAAAAAAATAAGCTGATAAGGAAAGCGGACAAACAATGGCACGCAGACGCCCTTTATACTGCTACTGCTGCTGCTTCTGATGATGAAGACAATGATGATAATCGTGATAATAATGATGTTAGTAATGACATAGCTCTTTGCTCTCACCTGTGTCGCAGCCACAGACGTGGATGGTCAGGGTGCCTGTGGAGCTGAGGGAGGGAGGCCCACTGTCAACCACCAGGATAGGCAGGAAGTAGACATTCTGCTCGTGGCGGTTAAAACCTGACCGCTGGGTCCGGATACCAGCTGTGTTGTCTGGGTGGGTAGGTGGCGAGGTGTGGGGGTCAGAGAGAGAGAGAGAGAGACAGAGAATGAGAATGAGAGAGAATGAGAGATGAAGCAATAGAGGATTTTAAGAACAAAACCTCTTTCTCTCCTCACAGACCTAGTTTCTATAAAGTGGCACTACTGATGAAACTCAGTCCAATGAGTGCTGGTTATTACCCTCCTCTGTTCTCCTCATTTGAACTCAGAGTGTGTTGATGAAGTGTTGACCATGTAGCCCTAGTTTGGCAGTACTAGAATGTCAGAAGAAATCACGTTGTCAACAACTGGATACTTGACAAGGTGAGAAAATGCTTTCCATTTGATTAAACTATAATAATGAAAGTAAGTCTTCAAGTAATGATCAGTGCTCGAGTGACAAACAAGGAGCCAGGCAGAAAAATGCCATCCTCAGTATACATAGTCTGAATAAATCATCTACCATAATGCACAATTCAAGGACTCTGGAACAAGGGTGTCAGAATTGTCAAGTTAAACTTGGGGTTGAATAAATCCAACAGCAAAGTGAATTGCCTGCGCCCCATTAACATTTATCATGTTTTTTTTAGGCAAATAAAACCAGGGGAGAAAATGAGTGAGAGAGCCACTGTTTGAAATTAAACTCCACCGGTGTATGTATGCGCTCTCTATGGGAGACAGAGACAAATGTAACACAGCATACGGGAGGAGGCTTTGACAAATATAGTTGGAGTAGCATAGACTTGCATGTAGGATACCAAGCAATCCATCTCCCAGAACATATATCACCGTCATCCATGTCACCCTAGTGCTTCTCTGGCACATGTAGCACAATCTCCGTATTACCATTTATGTACGGGAACGTTACGCCCCTGAGTTTGTCCTTTTGACTTTTACACAGTATCCACTTCCATGCCTGTCTGCTTCAGAAAAAGATTCCCTCCAAGTCATATGGATGAATACAGATTAAGACATTTTGGTGTAACTATTTTTGAGCAGACACCACTGAACTTAAAAATGCCCCCATACGCAAAGTTTTCTAAGAACAACCTCAAGACCAAGATCCCATGATGAATTAAGCACAATCAATAGTGTGACTGATGTAGCCTATGTCTTAACACTCTAAATAAACCAAATGGTGTAGTTCAAGTAATGTGCTTTAAAGGTAAAAAAAAATAAAAAAATAAAAAAAAGATCAAGAGGTCCTTTTTACACAGAGAAAAATCTGTTTTTACATATGCTTGGAATCAGACTAATTTTAAAGTATTTCAGTGGAATTTTTTTTGTTTTTTTATTTCACATGACTCACTCTTGGCTGACAAGACTCACCCACACTTCCTTTTAAGGATGAAGTGTGATGTTCTCAAGGCAATTCAATGACAATTTGTCATGTAAAAGCAAAGTTTCTCAGTAAAGGTGAGGTTTGCTTTACAGACTTACAGCAACACATTTCAAGAGTTTAGCAACATGCCGGAAAATGTCTTTTCATCATTGTGTGTCAAGGCTTGGAGAGAGAATGCAATGTGAGGCCGTGATGGAGAAAAGAAGTGACAGATTGAAAGTGACAGTTTGACAAATGTGTCCATGAAAAGAGACAGTAGAGTGGAAAAAAGTGGGGTGGGAGGATAAAAGGTCTGTGTGGGGTTCTGTTTGTCTTTCGACGAAATATATACCACTGGGTCTGCAGTAGTGTGAGTGTGCGTGCATGTGCATGTGTGTGTGTTTGCGTGTGTGTGTGCAAGTGTGTACATGTGGATGCAGAGCATGTGCATGTAAGCACACACACCCACCCTTCCACCCGCATATCTGCGCACACATACACACACACACTCACACATACACCCACACATACACACACACACACACACATGCACACACACACACACACACACACACACACACAAAGAAACAGCCTGACAGAGATGATGAGGACAGAGAGTGAGGCGTGGAGACAGGGCATCTTCTACATTGTGTGTGAGTGTGGCTGACTGATTGGGTGGTTGGATGAGTTAGCCTATGAATGAGGGCCCGTGTGTTCCGGTGGCAGAAACCCACGTGAGTGCAGCAGGAGCTGACCATCTGCGTGAGCTTGCAGTGTGTGTATGTATGCGTGTATGTGTGTGTATGTGCAGGAGAGAGAGAGAGAGAGAGAGAGAGAGAGAGAGAGAGAGAGAGAGAGAGAGAGAGAGAGAGAATCCTTTTTTCATACTTAGTTCTGCATAACTGTTTGCTTGTGTGTGTCTGTGTATATGTGTGTGTACACTGCACAGTGCCAGCGCTATCGTGTGGATGCATGCTCATGCATGTGAGTGACCTCACTGCCTCCGCACGGTGACATTTCCCTAGCTCGGGCTGCTCCCCTGACATTTTCCTGGTGTCAGATCAATCTTGATTTAGCCAGATGTCACATTCACTTAGGTACACATCTCCAAAAGAGGGATCTGCAAGTATCTAATCCTGCTTGGCTCTGTGGGGGCAACGTTTGCAAAAACACGGACAAGCATGAAAAAGTTGATATCCAAAGCAAAGCGAAATCATCACTGGGGAGCGTGGCGGTCCTTATGTTGCCTTACATAATGCAGTTACATTTAAATGGTGTCTTTATACAGCATGCTAAATTCATGATGACACTTGAGGCAATTATGCAAGTTGTTGACATTCCATTAAAATGGAATGGGGAATAGAATATGTGCTAAACAAAGTACTTAAAGAAATAGGCCTACACATATTTCAAGGCTAATGACATTCATATAAAATTCTTATTACTCTAAAAAAATAAACTCTCAGTGTGGAGTTGCCGTTCAGACAGGAGAAGGAAACACGCTTTCGGTGTATAGATAAATAAAACAAACAACAAGATAAAAATTGAACAAAACCACCTTTTAACATGTTACAGAATCTCAGACATGGGTCAAATAATAGTTGCAAATAATACTTTGTATTTATATAACCTTGCTTAAAGGGCCAGAACAGGTGAGGTTAATTCTATCAGGGTAATCTTGATAGTGTCAGGTAAATGGCCAGTCACATTCACTTTCAAATTACTCTCCTGTGCTTGTCTAAATTTTCTGGCTATGTATTTATATACTGTCCTAACTTTACCCATCCGGCACCTGAATAGGATAAATAAGCCATTAACATTAGTGCGACTATTTGGGCAACGTCTATGGAGTCCATACAACTCTTAAATGAAACCAAAATCCCTTTAAGCCAGGTCTACATTTGTAGAATGCCCTCGAGAATTTCACATAACTCTCACATTGCATCATCACATCACAGGGGGGAAATAATTGTGAGATAATATCCTTCGCCTGAACCCTTTCAATCTTTCTGATCTTCATTATGATGTTGAAGGTTTGGCAGTGAAAAACAATGGTGCCACACCTGTGCATTTCAAATGCAAATCTAGGCTCACTTCCTGCTAATATAATAATAATAATAATAATAATAATAATAATAATAATAATAATAATAATAATAATAACTTTATATAGCACCTTTAAAAACAGAGTTGGGTTTTAAGAAGTGATTTAAAAGAAGCAACTGATTCTGCTAGCCTTATCTCCTCAGGCAGGTCGTTCCAAAGCCGAAGGGCCCTGATGGAAAAGGCATGGTCACCTTTAGTTTTAAGTCTAGACTTTGGAACAGCCAGAAGGGCCCCGCCTGAGGATCTAAGGCTGCGCACTGGCTCATATGGGGTCAACATATCTGTTATGTAGCTTGGAGCCAGACCAAAACGTGCTTTAAAAGTGATCAGTAAAATCTTAAAATCCATTCTAAACTGAACAGGGAGCCAATGGAGAGAAGCCAGGATTGGGGTGATGTGATGTCGTCTGTTAGAACCAGTAAGAAGCCTAGCTGCTGCGTTCTGAACTAGTTGGAGGCGAGAGAGTGACTTTTGGTTGATGCCAGAAAGGAGGGAGTTACAGTAGTCGAGTCGTGAGAAGATTAGGGCGTGGATTACTTTTTCCAGGTCGCTGTGTGATAGTATTGGTTTGATTCTGGAGATGGTTCTCAGTTGAAGGAAGCAGGACTGGACAATTTTTTTAATTTGTGGTTCGAAGTTTAGGTCAGAGTCAAATAGTACTCCCAAGTTTCTGGCAACGGGCTTCACATTTGCAGACAGAGGACCAAGACCACTCTCAATATGACTGATAGAATTTGGGGGACTGAACAATATGATTTCAGATTTTGAGTTATTGAGCTGAAGAAAATTCTGTGCCATCCAACAGTTGATATCATTGAGGCAATCTACAACAGCAGCTAGGCTGTGTGAGTCACCAGGTCTCAGGGGAAGGTATATCTGTGTGTCGTCTGCGTAGCAATGAAAAGAGACATTATATAACCCTCCGGTCTTTACAGACTTCTGCTTGCACTATCAGACCACAGAAATCAAATTATGCTGGTCATCGGCTTTGTTACTTACATATTCCTCTATACCTCTATACCTATGACCCCAATCTATAGCACCGGTGACCCTTGCACTCTCACCTTTGACGTCCCAGAGAGTAAAGTGTCGATTGCTGGAGGCTTCAGGGGCCAGGGTGAAGTAGAAGCGATGTCCAGACTGGGGCTCATCTCTATCCACCACACTGATTGTGTGAATTAGCTGTGGAAAGAGAAGGAACCCAAGGAGAAAAAGGGAAAGGAACAGGAAAAGAAGAGTTAGGGCTTAAACAAAGATATGATTTCCTCTAAGATCCTTTCAGTGGCTAAATAGCAAAATAAATCCACCAAAATAAGCATTTTTTCAGGCATAGACACTTAACATATCAAATGCCTCTTTCACGTTACGGGGTGGGTGGGGGAGGTGGGGTGGGGTTGGGGGCGAGGGGGCTGGGTGGGGCCTGGGGGATGGTGGGGGCTGCTTGGATGCAACTGACTCAAACGCTTCCCATAAAACTGCAGTTTAAAAGGGCTACAGTCTCAAAGAGGAAAAGTGTCCATTGTAACTAGCTTTTCTTTCTGCATAATGTTCACAGAGCAGTGAAAAAAGGAAAAAAGTCTTTTCAACGGTAGAGTGCAAAACTATCATAAAATGCCTCACTGAAGAGCTGGGGAGAACAGAAAAGGACTGAGCTATTCTGTGAGAGCTGCCATATTTGCTTTACAGCAGAAAAGAAGACACAGTGATTGAGCAAAGGTGCAGAATTTGTATTTAAAGCAATAATGGTGATCCACATTCAAAGAGAAAACTCAACTGTGATCCAATTGGGCGAACTCTGTGTGGACACAATAAGGTGAGATAGGATTCACTGTGAGCTGAACAGACATCAAACACTTCCCAGAGATCCTTTCACCTTACCACAGGCCTCTCAGTGACAATTCATCCTCTCATCCTATTACTCTTCAGCTAGCATCAAACCACAAGCTGATAAATGACATTTTCACATCAGTTGGCTCTGTTTCCTCTGACCGCACAGAACATAAGAGTCCACATATTTATTATTATTTCGATTATTTCTTTAACCTTAATTTAACCTTACATGGGCTGCATTTTTGTGACGGCACATGGTGGATGATGGGGCATTTTTGTTGGGTACACAGGTTTTTTTCTCATCTGTTTGGTGAGATAGGCGCAGTAGGTTGTGTGTCAGTAAAAATCAAGCAGTGCAATTCAGTTTTGGTGTCAGGGATAATGTGGTTTTGCGCTTGTGTCACCTGGCACAAGGCGCAGTCATGTTCTGTGTTTTTTTCGTTGCTTTACCAAGCAATGCACGCATGAACAGATCCTATTCAAAAGCATACTCAGCTTGACTTTGATATGAATCTGTCAAGCAGGAAAAAATAAGAAACAACATTTTTCGTTCCAACAATACTCTGTGGTGTAACTGATTGTTATCCAACATAGAACTGCGAGTATGCACCATGACGCACGGAGTGGGGATTGTGGAGGCGGCTGCATCCTCTATAGATGTCAGGGACTGGCTGGTGGAGCCTCCTGTAGCCAAACTGTCCCTGAGGTTCCCCGCCAACTTCTATTTGGCTCATTAATATCATTGAACCGTTTCCTACATTGAGCAACGGCTGTGCTAGGACCAGAGCAACACGGTAACCAAAAGTGTTTTCTCCTCCCAAGCTAATTTAATTTAAGGTGCCGTATATTTGCTTGTACTGATTCTGCATCTCTTGCACAAGGACATCAGTGCTGTGTCACAGAGCGCGCTGCTTTTAAAGGGAAGGAAAAGAGGTGATTTGATTAGTCATCATTGGTCATGACCGACGGCCCCTAACGCCCCTAACACACCTACTGATAATGTATTCTTCCTAATCCCACCCTGTTTCCAACTGTGCTGCAGTTGTGCCGTGCGCCTCTGGCCACAAAGTTACCAAAAATCAGAAACCACACCCTCTGCACTTGCACCATGTTCCTTTGATTACGCTTTTTGCCGAGCGCCATTGATTCACGAAAACAGAGACCATAGCCCCACTGAGATAAAGAATCTCCTTTTCAAGGGAGCTCTCGTCCAGAGAAAAATTACATGTAAAGGAAACGTAAAAAGGCAAAATTCACTACTTAAGTGCTCAAAAGGCAGCAGCCCAATAGCAGACCGGCAGGATCATGGGCCAAGTTAGAAACAGATGAGTCCACTTTGTCGAAGACCAGGAAAAGAGACAATACATTGAGGCAGGCAATCTCCCCAAAATCCACTGCTGGCTTTTCTCATTACTGTAGAGCCTTGTCAGAGGGCTCACAGAATTCATTTTGGTTTTGGAAGTCAGCAAAATACTAATGAGATTTTTTAACTGAATCTCCCAAGCAATGTTCTTTTTCCTGTTGTTAAGGTAGACAAGTTTTATCTTGCAGAAAGTCTGACAGAATTTTCGGGATACCTCTCTCTCTCTCTGCTAAACACACACACACACACACACACACACACACACACACACACGCACACACCCACACACACACACACACACACACACACACACAGGAGGCACTGTTAGAAATCTGTAGAAACACACATGACAAACAACATCCAGAACTACTATTAACTGAGGCCCTTCTCAAGATGATTAAAGCTGGATGTTCGATGGACGTAATTTCCTTTGTCTGGTCTCACAAAAGCTCGGTATCAGATAAGAACTAAGGAAATATATCAAACTATTACTGGGCTGTTACAGTAGCTGTCTCCTCTTTAAGGGGCATGGCCTTTTTGAAATGCTAAACATAGCTTTGTTTACTAGAGTGATCCCTTCCCTCTGTCTATCTTTTCTCCTCCACCTCTCTGCCTCTTCTGCCTGCTCTCTCTATCCGTCACTGTGAGCCCCTCTTCCCGCCTTCCTTTGTCCTTTGCATTTATCTCCTCTAGAGTATCTCACTCTTTCATACCTTACCTTTCCAGAAAAATCTGTCCCTCATTCATCACTCGGCTGCAAATTGATTATTCAAACAATACATACGCATGGAATACTGTAGATATACAGCACACCTTTCTCGTACATAAAAATATCTGCTTTATGGTGTGAATTTAAGCTCATGTTGCCTGTCTGTGCTAGACAGCCTCATTCATTTACAGCATTGCACACAAATCTGAATTATGAGCATAAGGGGAGGCTATGCATTACTGTGACTAAGCTACTGTTGAGCGCACTTCTGGGCCACAATTGTACCTTCAGCATAAACAGCTCCTCAGCACTGACGTAACCATCACAGACACAGAACAGGCTTAGTCATACCCACTGCTCAGTGTGGCTGTTTGGGCCTATGTGACCTGCTGTGTAATTACAAAAATGCTATGGCACGATTTCAGGGTAAATTACACACCTTTTCCTTATTGCTCTGCAAAATCTGCACTTGAGAAACACGAGGAAATGAATTAGGAACTATTCCCTGTATTCCTCTGAAGGAGTTTAGAAGACAAAAAAAATGAATAACATGCCGTCTCAGTACTCAGCCATATTCTGGATTGTGTCACGCAGTAGTTTCCAAATGTTTTTGGAAGAAAAAAAAAAGGTTTTCTTTTTTCTTTTTTTTTGATACATTACATTGTGTTGACGACAGACAGTCCTTGAAGAAATACAATCACACTCTATTACTGCTGTGTTGCAAATGTGTCAAAATGGATCTTTTCATGCTTCTTTTGTATGTTAATCAGAGTCAAAGTCAAATGACTAATCATGAATGAATAAAATGAATAAAAGGGAGTGCTTGAGCTCACTCACCTCCGCTGTCTGTAGAGCCACTATATGTAGTTCTCATTTTACAGAACTGAATATACTTTTTTGTTTTGTTTGGAAAGAGAAAGATAAGGAGGGTAGAGGCTAAATAAACTGTGTAGGAGCTAACAAACTCTCACTGTATATTTATACTTCAAAGAAATATATACGTTCTTTTTAGAATTCAATTATTTGGGATTGCATCTTGGTGCTTCCTGTACATGTGTGCGTCTGCGCATGCACACACACACACACACCTATACACACACACACACACACACACACACACACACACACACACACAGACAAAGCCGCGACGAGACATATAATGATGTAAACCACCTGCGGTGCGAAAGACAACTTCTCCCCCTCCCTAGCATACCACGTATTCAGTCAATCCACAGTGATATATTAAAAATACAGCTGAGTGTGCTGTATGCCCAAACAGCCAAGGCCCGACTGTCTCTCCTCTCCACTCTTTGAACTAAGCCCTCTCCTGTTTTTTTTTCAGTCTGAAGGTAAAAGAGTAATGAGGAGAGAGGACACACTATAAACATAGCTTTATTATCAGTCGAGGGATGAATCTACTCTTTTCTTTGAAGAATTATGAACGGCAGCGAGGATGTAGCGAGCAAGTCATGATCTGCGTTCTGTGACAGTGCCCTCAGCAGGGAAGCTCTCAGGCGGCGTCTCAGGGCGAGCGCAAACCACTGAGGGAGAGAAAGAGAGTGAAGCAAGAGAGGGAAATGAGAGAGGAGTGTGTGGGAGTTTATCGAGCAGCTAGCGAAGCTCCCTCAAGCACAATCACCTAATTAGATTTCTATCTAACGGTCCCCTTGTCTGACCCCCTTAAATCTCTAGCATCTCTGGAAAGCTAGAAGGGGAGACTTTCCCAAAAGTAGCCCATCTGCGGAAGAGGTGTTTGGCGGGTCAAGGTCGTGAGAGGGTGGCTGCTTTCTCTTTCGCAGCAGAAATCAACCACTTCACGAGGGTGGCGGGGAAGTTAAAAAAACAGAACTCTTTAAAATGAGCTGAGAGAAGCTTGTCTCTAAAGCCGCAAACACTGAAAGCATCACCAATTGTTTTCAATGGTCAAATGTGCACCCAATGCGTCCAGTGGAAGGTCAAACAGCACGTCACTTTGAACTTGGTTTGACTTGGCAGCGTCAACAGAGGACCAGCAGGGATATTTCTCTGGTTCTGGAGCCGCAGTGCAAAAGAAAAAAAACATTTTTTCCAGAGGGCAATATTCTCGACTTATATTGTAATTATCTAAATAGGCATGTCTGTGTTATAATTTTTGATAAATTTCTAATTTGCAGTCATAT
Source organism: Centroberyx gerrardi (assembly GCF_048128805.1). Classification (NCBI taxonomy): domain Eukaryota; kingdom Metazoa; phylum Chordata; class Actinopteri; order Beryciformes; family Berycidae; genus Centroberyx; species Centroberyx gerrardi. Next base: position 13,601,698 of record NC_136001.1, read on the forward strand.
ATTACAGGGTGTTTTTGGATTTTGTTAATTAGCACCCATAGGCAGCTCATCAAGTCGCCTAGTTTGTAAAGTCTTATTGAATAAAGAGACTGTATACCAGTTTATAGAATTTATATCACAATAAAATATATTACCCATTGCGGTGCAAATGGGAGATTTGCAGTACATCAGCGTCAAACGAGGTGCGTCAAACGATATGCGTCAAAAGTCGCATCCAGCGCATTTGGCCCTTCAGATTAAGCCATAAAAATGAATGCGAACAGGATTAAATGTTGAAAAATATTGGTGGAATAATATTCAAGTCTGAGAAGACCTCAAAAATGGAAGCACTGTTGGAGTGCCTGTATTCATCTACTTGTTTGTCTGTCTGATTCAGCATTAACATTGGAGAGACAAAAGGAAAGGGCATTTTGGTGACTAGAACAGATGAGTCACTCAGTCAGTCTCCTACACAACTCATCAAATATTGTCTGGCAAAACTGTGAGTCTGTCTGGGTTTAATGCCTCGGTTGTGTTGGTTCGCTCCAGTGTGTGCCTGTGTGCGCGTGTATGTGTATGTGTATGTGTATACATGGGTTGAGTAAGTGTGTGCAAGTGTGTGTGTGTGTGTGTGTGTGTGTGTGTGTGTGCCTGTGTGTGTGTTGGGGAGGCATGCACCTGTTTGTTTGAGTGTCTGTATGTGTGTGTGTCTGTATGTGTGTACGCATGTGCATGGGGTGAGTAAATGTGTTTATGTGTGTGTGTGTTTCAGACAGGCCTAACATTTAGCCGTTTCAAATGGACTCTCCCAGGGGTTGGAGGTGGGTGGGGGGTTGGGGGGTGGGGGTGGGGGTGTCCAGGCTGAGGTGATCTGTCGCAGTGACCCACTCGGCCAGCTGTGAGACGGCACGGCAGAGCTGACAGGCCTCCGTTACCCCGGGCCATACTTAGTATTTGGCTTCCCACCCAGCCCTTTTTTCTGCACACACGGCACTATATGATATCTGTCCCTCTGCATCCAGTCAGATAAATACCACGGGGTGGGCGAGGAATGGGCTGAGAGGCTGAGATTGTGTTCACGTGTCTGTCAGAGAGGTGCAGCATGTAGGGAAAATGGGCCAATCAGGACATGGATGCAAAACGACAGAAATCAAGAAGGGATTTGAGAGACTGCAAAGCTTGTGAACTATAATGATGTACAATAGCATAACTGGGGCCATGATTTGCGTTATTTTTGACATATCCAATACACAACTAAATGGTGGCAGTTAAGCTGAATTGCATCTGAAAACCTTTAAGGCGCAATCAGGAATTTGAGCATAGCTGTCCCTATGGTGCCAGATTGCTCCGCTGCTGGTTTTGTATATGTAAATTCAATTGGAATAATACATTTTTACATTTGCATTTTATGCATTTACCTAACACTGTTATCCAGAGTGACTTACAATAAATGTAATGGCAGAATATGTTAAAATTCTTAAATGTCCAACATTTTTTCTCGAACTGACAAAAGCCTTTATATAACCACAAAGAGTGCATGACAGCTAAACATTATTTTTAAACTGTAGATGATTTCCTTACATGTGTATGGTCTGCACACACTAGAATATGAAAGCTGTGGAAAGATAATTTTCCATTAACAATTCTACTCTTCAAGATGTAGATAAACCTGTAATTAATGCACAAAAATAGATTAGGTGGGTGTTTGGCATACACCCACCTATTTGAGCATTAATGCATGGTTGTGCACATGTACTGTATGCTATCATATCCAAACTCCATTTTACCTCCTGCACTCTTTATTTTATTTCATTTTATCTCTCTATCTCTTTCTGTCTTTAAGTCACTCTGCTTTTCTTTTTTCTCCATCTCTAAACGTCGACCTGCATGAGACCCCTAAAAGGCCCCCGTAAATAAAAGGTGAGAAGCTATTTGCCACTTTGTGTCATGCCCCTGGCTTGAACTGTGTCCTCGAGCCAAAGCTGCTTAGCCTGTGTCACCCGTTTTTTATTTACTTCTCATCCCCCCCCCCCACCCCCCCCACCCCCCTCCCACCACATGCACTCTGCCTCTAAACACAAACAAAATACGTTGTGTTGCCAACTCTCAAATGGGATCAAACCCAACCGCAGTTAAAAGGCTTAGGCTAATCTGATTTTCTCTGTGGTTCCACCAAAAACTAGACCTGAGCCAGGAAGCTGACACTCCATGAGCGAGACTGGCTGATAACACACAGCACACAACAGGAGACAATGGAGCGCTCCTCATTAGCTTGGTAAACTGGGGGTTGATCTGACATATGTTAGAATTTGACAGTGATGGGTGTGTGTTTGCGTGCGTGCATGAACACATATGTATGCATGTGTGTTTGCATACATGTTTGCTTTTGTATGTCTGTGTTTGTGATGTATTTTGTGCAAAACGGAGCAAGACTGAGCTCGGTGTGAGGACAAAATTGAAACTATAACCACAGAAAAAAAACCCTATGTAGTTTTCTCTGTGTCTTGATACGCCACAGATGATATATCCACACAAAACCAGCAACACTATATCAACATCAACCTCCACAGCTGTGGGTAAGAAAAGCACTATAGAGAGCCACCACATAACAAATAAACAACACCTCAGGAGTCGCTCAGACACACACACACACACACACACACACACACACACACACACACAAAACTGTTCATTAAGGGCTACTTCAGTGGAAAACCCCCCCCAAAAAAACTTATATATGCCTTGTTGCATCACTGACAGCTTGATTGAATGATTTAGGTATAAAATAAATTAGTGTTTGCTTATAATTAGCTATAATCAAGTACTGCTATCAATCATGTGATACTGATAATCCCCAGCGGGTGGGTTTTGGCTGATTTGCAATGGCAACATGGAACAGACGACCACTCTACTGTGTGATGTTTTGAATCTTGAGCCAAGCAATTTGACAGTTGATTCATTCGAAAAATAACAGGTGTTGGGTTGGGCTCTAATTAATTCTGCCACTGTAGGGGGCCTTTAAAGAAGGTGAAACATGCTAGACATTTAACAAAGCAGTAATAGCCCTCTCTAACTTCACATTTTGTATTCATAGAGGCCAGACCAAGTGAGCAAAGTGCATGTTCTCTGGGTAGAGAAGCACATGCACAGGGCAAAATAGGGCAGCTAGCCAATGTCTGACTTCTATGCCAGGTGAAAGAAAAATGGAGGTAATTATGCCTATTTCCGAGAGCTGTTGCCCTGCCCAAGTTTCCAAATTGATTAACAGCATTCTGGGGAACTGAAACAAAATTGAAGCTCATTTTACACGCAAACATCTGCTGGCTGTTGCTTATACCTCTAGGCTCCTCCTATGGTAGTTTCATTTACTGGATAAATAAGTGCATTCTGGGAAGCAGTAGACATCAAAGCACTTCAGCATAACAGACTATAGCCCTCAGCTGCTTGATATTATGAAGTTGACCCTGGCCTTTATATTCTATGGTAAGAGGACACCTTGGAAAAGCTTGCAACAGTAGAGAGCCGTGTTTTACTTATATCTATGGATTTCATAGCAATATCTATGCTTGAATTATTATGCTGCCTATTGAAATATCTTGCTTGTTGAAATTAATGTAGCTGTGCCTAGATCATGTCATTGTGTATTGTGCATCAATTGGATGAACAGAGAATGTGCAACAATAGGTAATGAACTTCACATGCAACCAAATCAAATGATGCTTGCTAATGGAAGGGCAAATCTCTGCAATAGTTTATTTGATAGAGAATCAAAGTAGGCAATGGGCCAACTGTAAATTTAAGTAATTGGCTGTTTTATATTAGTGATCAATGTACTGTCTTGTCTGACAACACTGACTGATGAAATAGGGCTCCGTTATTACATAGTGCATTCATTTGTATTTTATAAATCAACAGGTCAATATGCACGCACAGTGAATCAGAAATTGGTTCAAAAATACTAAAAGAAAATGATAGGCCACACAGCTTTCTCACTTATGCTGCTTTGAAGTGCTCCTTTTTCTGAGTCAGGAAGTCAGAAATATGACTTGACACGTATTCAAGTGCTTTGGTTGGAAATAATGGCAAAATCGACCCCATAACAAAAGCAGCATTTTTGTGGCTGTTTTAGTTCAGGAACCAAGTGGCACAGAGCTACTTTCTGCTGCAGAGTAAGGAGAAGAAAATGTGCATCAGGCATGATAATGATGTTTTAAGCAATTTATCAGCCAAAAGTTGCATATTTGTGCAGTACTAATTATTTACAAAGAAAGCCAAATAATAACATAAAACATTACTTTTACTATCAATTGTTGACATGGCTTCAATGCTCTAACCCTAACCCTAACATCTCTGCAAGTTATACAGTATATTACTGGGAAATTTCCACTTTCCCAGTAATATTTACCACTTTGTTGGGTCATTAATGTGCGCTCGTCTTTACCATATTTCCATATATTGAAATGCAGCCGTTAGCTTGCTGGCTTGCCTGGGTAATGTTACAGGTATAGCATGTTTGCATAGTTAAAAATAATTTCAGAACACATTGTGCACAATGTGAACAACTTCCAGAATGTCAAACAGGGCTATAAATTGTGGTAAAAGTCTTTTTCCAAGCTTATGGCCAAGATAGATCATTATTAACCTGACATAAATAATTATAAACTGGACATAGATTATTTTCTACCTGTGACAGTTTGCTGCTCTGTGTTTATTACATTTGGACAATGTGTGTATAGACTGTATTTGTGCCAAAGAGAAATGCATTTAGTTCCGGCTAAAACATCAGGTTACTGCAATTTGAACTCTAGTACTAGCTTGAACGCGTGATGTGACCACATTGCACAGACAGTTTCCAAAGAACTCAATTGTCTATCAAGAGAGACCAGGGCAAAGTGACAGCAGTTCGGATTTTCTTATGAATCAAAATTTCAGAAAGTGGCACTACTGGAAAAAAGTGTGGTAAAATGTGATTAAAGAAAAACTCTGGAGTCCTACTGGTATTAAGCTGACTTCTGGCAGCAAGGCAACTTTTTTTCATATAGCACTGTTTATGCTGCTGTGTGTCATTAACTAATCTTTTATTGGTCTCTTTCTATTGGAAGAATCTATCTCACCAAGCGCCAACGCATCTATATGGCATTTATATGAGTAATTAATTAATGAATTGATTCGCTGATTCATTTTTCCCTCCGGGTTTGAATCCATCAATAGAAAGGCTCTATCCTTGCCATAAAAAAGTAGAACATACAGCTCTGAGGCACCAGGGCGGACACGGCAAATCCATGGACCCAAATTATTGTTTTTTTCCACACCTCTCATTTCATTTTTTCAAAGGTAAAGATGCAGTGACTGACAACAAACAACAACAACTACTGAAAACCAGTTGTTGTTATATTATTCTGAAAAAAACATGGAGGAGAAAATTGTTTCTCACATGCCCCCCTGCGGTTACCCCTGGGGCTGAAAATGAATGTTAGAAAGCCTCTGACCCAAGGCTAACACATTTTCATTCAATCTCAGCAGTCAACTCCAACAGAACTCCCCAGAACAACACACAAAAAGAGACTGCAAGGAATAGAGAAAAAAAAAGAAAAAAAATCACAGGTTGTATCTGAGATACAAAGAGAGCCAGAACAAATGAGAAGAGATAGATTGATATATAGATAGACAGATAGACAGACAGACAGACAGACAGATAGACAGATAGCTAGCTAGATAGATAGATAGATAGCAAAATTGATACAACTTCATATTCTCCTTTACAATATGTACCTTCAAATGACATCTCTCTCTTCCTTTGGACCATAATTACAGTGTGAAATATTTAACTGCATTTCTCTCTAATGAGAGCATTAAAGAACCTTTTCTTTTACAATGCTGGGAGCCAGCAATGATCTTTTGCTGGAAGACTAATCGTCTCTATGTGATTAGGAGTTGAAGGTTAATGTGGGCTCTTGCAGATGGAAGAGGGAGCGAGGTGGGAGTGAGCGAGATCAGACCAGACAATGTTCTAGAGAGGCGCAGGCGGGCCGTGTTGCAGAGGCACAGAGGGGCTATAAGTGGTTAAGAGTCTGTGGATCAAGGGGAGGGGAGGCCTCAGCCTCATTACACATGTAAATGCAGCTTCCAGCATGGAGGCCCACTTTAAAGCCTTGCTTTTTTAATTATTCCTTTGCTCTGCACATGATAATTGGGTCCAACTGAGCCCAGGGCCTGTTGACTGGGTAAGGAGAATAAAATACCCTAATGACTCTGTCCATTTTTAATGGTGATCAGTGGGAGGATCTGGCCTCGTATTGGATTGGAAACCACCATGGTATTGACTGTCTTGATTTTCCAGACAGCTTCCCACTGTTTGAATAGTGTTGGGTAATGGTGCACATAAAAGTCTAGAATTTAATTTTGCCCGTAGCTGTTGTTCTTTAGTTACACCAACTGTTCTCTTAGAGTTCACGACCTTGTGGTTTATGAATTTATAATTCAATCTGCAGTAATTATTGTATCAGTGTATGCCTGATACGGTATAACAAAAAGGAAGTACAGAACCATCCCAGGTAGAACTACATTTGTGTATACTGTAATTGTAGCCTATGTAACAGATGAAAGACTTTGATGTCTTGCATGGCAAGCCCCTTGTGTAATGGCATGCAGAAAACCTTTTATCCTGAATCCATTCTTTAGTTTAACCAAACACATTGCTGACTTCTACAAAAATCCAGCATTGAAATCAGCAAAGTATTCATCCAGCTGACTTTTAATCTGTATCCACCATGAAGAAACAGAGAAAATCCCTCTTTGGAAAAAATTAGTTTCTTTCTGGCACCAACACTCTTTGGCAAATTGTACCTGTGTCCAAAAGCTGAGTTTATAAATTGACTTTGGGACAAAGAGTCAGATATATCATGCTGTCCAATTGAAAATGGTCCAAACCAGAAATACGGCAATAATGAAACAGTTCTGACAAGAGAAGAAGGTGATTGGCCAGGGCAATAAGAAGAAAATATACAAAAAAGAATAACAATGACAAGGTGATTGCTGGTTGTTCTACACAGATTTCAAGACCCCTCATGCTGCATGTACCCAAAGATTTCCTTGCACCTAATGGAATCAAATGTTGTTGTGTAAATCAAAGATAATGGGGAAGGAAGATGCTAGTCCAGCCTACAGAAACCCTTTGTCCACTACAGCGGAATCACCTAGGGACGGGGAAATCATCTCACACATATGTGTGTGCAACTGTCTCAAATGACAATATTACTACGCATTAACAAAATGGGAGCACCTGCTAAACAAAATTGTTTTTTTTACTAATTTAAAGACACAGCTGGATCTCACAACACTATCTGTAGTTTACGCTGTTTTGCCTGATTCAAATTTGCCTCTCACAGAAACAAGGACGCAATTTGTGATAAGCTGCAACCAGCTTGGCCAGCCAGGACGTTTGGAGGGGAAATCCAGGTCAGGTGGGGGGCGAGGGGCTAATAAAAGAATCTCCTATTCACTTCTAGCCACCAAGCATACTGCTTGATATTTGCCAAAAAACTACATACATTCTCTCTCTCTCTCTCTCTCTCTCTCACACACACACACACACACACACACACACACAACAACACACACACACACACACACACACGACTATAAACACATACAGTAAACTTAGATGTGATCAGATTTAGTAATTCTGATTTTATATTATGAAAAACGTACCTGACCAGGCTTGGCATCTTCGCATATAGAGGCTTCGTACGGTGTGGCCAGTTCAGGAGGGTTGTCATTTACATCCAGGATACGAATACTCACTGCTGAATGGGATGCCATGGTGTGGTTATCTACAGGAGAAAAAGAAAGAAAACTTGTCTGCCAACTCTGTCTAGATACATTTTTATATGTTTTTGCTGCCAAGAACTATAAACCGACTTCCCAAAAAATCCATGAAAAACACAGCAGTGCCATTAAAGCCAAGATTTGTTTTTAGAAAATGCAAGAGTTGACCACCATTATACCATGTTTTTATTGATGGCCATATCACACTAATGCATTTTGACATAAGCCTTCATCAGAATACATAGGTCCAATTAAGGAAAATAAGGAAAATATACTGTGTATATATATATATATATATATATATATATATATATATATATATATATATATATATATACATACATATATATACATATATAGTTGTAAATGTTACTATCTGTCATGGTGTCATTTCACTGGTCTTTAATACTGCTACTCCATCTATAGCCACAACCACTACTATCACTGCATCACAGTACATACTCATTACACATCCATGAGAATAAACTGATTTTCACAGTGTAAGGTGCCACACACTATCAAGCTATTTCCCTAGTGAGCCACAAAGAAGTTTGAAAGGTAAATGGTGTAAAGCAGACACAGGACTGAAGGTCCTGATGGGATTTAATCTTTCACTGTGATATGAATGTTTCTGACTTTCAACTTCAATAAAATAACCATATAAGGACGTTAATATGGAAAACACTGAGTCACATGAGCCTCATATACTGGTATAAATTGCTCTAAAACAAGCCAGGGAAGTAACAAACTACTGAAATTGTCAATTTCAGTCCTCCAAGATGGTTCTTTTTTGTTGTAACATGAGAAATAAAGGCTCATTTCACCATTCAGATGGATGTAATTTTCCACAATGAAGCAGACAGTTGCTTTGGCGATGTGGCTAAGTGCTGGAGGGTTTTAATCTAATGCCTCCTCAAATTACCCCCATTACCTGAATAACACTTACTGGCACCGGCGAGTGACATGAAAATGGCACCAAAGAACCCATTTTCATTCCCAGGTCCTCACTATCCAATAATGAGGACTATAGTATGGCTGTTTAATAGTTTGAGTGCAACAGGCACGTCTTGGTAAGATGATAATGACAAATAAATGCATTTGATAATATTGCAAATGTCATGCTGTAATTTAGTTCCTCATGTAATTTTTAACTAGATAAAACAAGTGGAATAATACCACACCAGACTCTCAAGACACTTTTCTTAATGGGCCAGAATGTAAACGTGGGAGGGGAGAAGATTATATAATTAGTACAATCAAAACCCACTTCAAATTAGCTCTACTTCTCCTTGAATCTTAATTCCCATTCTTAATCATATGATAATGTCTGAAGGAGTTTCCATTTTGCTCGTGAAACACCATGTATAGTACGACAGGGAGCCTGGGGCCCCTAGTGAGAGAGAGAGGGAGGGAGAGAGAGAGAGAGAGAGAGAGAGAGGGACAGGGAGAGGGAGAGAGAGATAGAGAGAGAGAGAGAGAGAGAGAGAGAGAGAGAGAGAGAGCGAGAGAGAGAGAGAGAGCTCTTTCTCCTCTTTAAATGAGTGATCCAGTTACCTCAAGTGTTGGTTCCGTTATCCTGGTTAATTAGAGTACACAGCTTATAAACAAAACAGTATACATTCAACAGCTGTCGCCACCCAGTTAATGCACTTCACGCATTTTGAGTGCCACTTCACACAGAGATGATAACAACATGCATCCATTGACATTTACCCAAAACATGCAATGTGTGTTATATATTTCAGTTTTTTCAGGCAGTCTGGTCTGACTGACTCCAAAAAACAGGTTGATACTAAACAGACAGAACCAAAAAAACAGACACCAGAGAAACTGATAGCCAGAGAGACAAACACACAGACATACAGACAGACAGACAGACACAGAGAGAGACAGACAGGCAAACCAAGTGACAAAAAGACAGGCCAACAGACAGATAGAGGTTGATAACAGCCAGCCAGACAAAAGACTACTAGCCAGCCAAACTGACACTAGAAACACCAGACTGACCGAGAGTCCAGCTGACCATACGACAGATAGAACCGTTGACAGCTGGCATACAGGTAGAGCAATAGACAGATTAAAAAAAAGACAGACAAGACAGGCTGACCAGAGACAGCCAGACAAACCAATAATCGACAGACCAATGCGGGCAGATTCTCAAACACTCTCTCTCTCTATCTCGCTACAAAGTCCTGCCCAGCAGTGGCACAGCAGCTAATGAGAATACTGGTCTCAACTAATAGCATAATCCTCACATCAATGCAGGGTTTTAATTGACTGCTTTTTGCCTGTGCAGCAAGAATATAAATGGACAGAGAGCTCCACCAGCTCTAGATATCTCCTCTCTTCTTCCTCATCTTCTAATTTAGTCCTCATATTATACAGCTGGCTCGGCCGCGCCGGAATGAAAACCAGCAATCATCAGATGTTATACATTTTACATTTCAATTCCCAGAATCGAAAACAGATGAAACAATATGGGAATGCAACCCCCCCACACACACACACCCTCCCCAATCCCCCACTTGCTCCTTGGGGAAAGAGAGTTATCCAGTGAGACAGTTTCATTCAGCTGGCACAAGCGGCGCTGTTCTAAATCTGTCTTCAGATACAGAGGAAGAATAAAAGGATTTCAACAGATTATTGGCATGCTCTACATCTGTTCGACACTCACCAGCTGTTGGGAATCTTTCATAACCACGGTACAGTAGATCTCTCAGGCATTGAATTATACTGACATAACTTCAGGGAAGACAGACAGAGAATGTGTGTGTGTGTGTGTGTATCCGTGCACGAGCGCATGCACGCATGTGTGTGGGTGTGTGTCAGGGGTGTCATACCGCTTGTGACCAAATGGTTCAGCTTCTTTGCCGGAGGAAACAGTTTGTTTTAAAATGTCACTTTTGTCAGGAGGGAAATGAGGGTATGAATGTACTCTACTCTGTCTGCTTCTGGTCTCTCAACTGAGCCACAGGCCCAGCAATGTGGGCACAGAGGCTACAAAGTATTACAGTCATTTTTCTTCGGTGGTATAGTTTCAGTATTGCACAGACTCGCCAGTGTCCAGCCAGAATCTCTTAATTCCAATTTTGCTTTTCGTTTGCTATGAAACTGACAGCTGAAAATGTCCCCCATATGTACAGTAGAGAACATTTCATGGTACTTTGAACACAATAAAACACTGACAGTATACTGGAAAATGTGCCAAAGTGCCAAAGTGCATGGTTCTCAGTGGGAAGATAAACATTTATCTATACTTATGTTTTTTGGGGGCAAATAAAAGGTTTACACAGGACACTGACAGATTAGAAATTAATTCAGATAAGATGCAATTTTTGATCCCCAAAATTGGGCCTTTACACCAACAAAGAATAGAAGCGTAGGTTGGAGAACAGAGTATAAAAAAAGGTAACGCAGAATAAAATAAAATATAAATTAAATACAATTATATTAACAATAACAATTATTTCTCCACAATGGAAAAACAATACTTGCACTAGCACCATAGACTCAAAGACGTTATGGATGTAAACATGTCACACCCCCCACAAATGACAGAGTCCCCCTCTGGGCCAATCAATGTAATTTTAAAATCTGCAATTTTGACACAGTGGTGAGACACACCATTTCCTCAAGTTTCATCAAAATCCAATCAGTGGGTGATTGAGACATTGTGTGTGACACATGGATGAACAAGCAAACAATGTAGTTCCCCCCCTTGGGCTAATCAGTGTATTTGCTGGAAAGCAGTGGTGGGATGCATGATTTCCCCAAGTTTCGGTCAGCGGCGTCTTGAGATATTGCGTTCCATTGACGGATGACCGAGCAAACAAACAAAACTGAAAGACTCCAATCTTCCCCCTCCTCCTCAGCAACTACGCTGACAGTAAAGACATGTGACTGATTACGTAATGCGGGACGGCCCAGCAGAACGCATCAGCCAGGTCACCGGCTCTGCTCCGTCATTACACATCATTGTGTTTCCCCATCCATGTAAACAGACTCCCTCCGCATTAGAATAGCATTACCACATTCATTCAAACACAGCCCTCTTCCCCATCTGTGATCCTCACAAAATTCTTAAACACAAATCATCCCGTTCTGTGCTTTGTATAACACATTTTATTTCTCATTTTGACTCTTCCCCACTTTAATGGCAGCCATGTATTGTTCTTTGCAAATGGGACCTGCCCTGCTCTCTTGATCCATTCTCCTTTCACATTTCTCCAACTTTGATTAAAAAGAGTCACTTATCTCCTTTCACGACATTGCAACAAGTCTGTGTGTGATTCATTTGGAGGCGGAGAGCAAAAAAAATGTTCAAACACAGTAATAATCAAACAGTCTGCCTTTGTTTGCCAGGCAGCGAGGGAGAAAAGTTGCGCTGTAGAAAATGTCTCTTCCCTGCAACACTGCAACAGATAAAGACTTTCCAACTACTTCGGTATCTTTTTGCCCTCGGGGCGATGCTCTTTTTTCCACCTACCTGTCTAGGTAAAAAAGCAGTTTTGCAATGTGATATCATACTTGCTATCAGTTCTCGAAAATTATATGTCACTCTAACTTACCCGATATGTTTCTATGGTGACAGAAGTCTGTTGGGTAGTAGGAGTACCCTGGCTAGTGACAGTGCAGTTAAATGCTACTCCTGGTACTCAGGAGGTTCTCTGTTCTCCGGCAGGGAGAGAAGTACTGTACAGATGAGAGGCTGTTCCCTGCTCTTCAGTGACAATGTCTGCAGGAAGAGATGCTTGCAGTTGTTACTTTTAATTGGGTGAATTGTAGGACATGCTCCCTGTGTGCATGCAGGTGTGCGTGTGTGTACAGTATGACTGTGTGTGTGTTTGAGTGGTGGGATATCAGTGTGAATGTACGGTGCAGTCTGCCTGTACTTGTAGTTGAACTGATACCTCTTTACTTTGTCCCTAGAGACGAATGCACTGATTGACATTTGGCATTTTTTCTTGCGGTTACGTACTCTGGGTCAATCCTAGGGCACAGACACCAAGCACTGTCATAAAGTCGTCATCACTTGTCCAATGCTGATACAGTAGCAACACAGTAGTTCAAAGGTCAGTAATGGACTGGGGGAATAATTAAGGATTGTGCCACAGAGCCCTGTAGTTTTAACAATGTCCTCGGACAAGTTGACCTTGTGCCTCTCCAGCCTTAATTAGCTGAGAGACCCAACAAAAAAAAGAAGAACAAAACCATTATGGAGAAAATGAAGCCCTTTTTCCTCAAAATATTCTAGTTAGCTGCTTCGGTATTTGTCTCCCTTCCTCTTTCCCTGTCCATTTTTCTCTCTCCCCGTCTCTCTTTTTTTTTCTTCCGGTCTCCTGTCTCTGTCTACAGCTCTCTACTTATAGCACAATCAGGACTCAATGAGCTAACAGGCGATAAAGGAACATTCTGGATGGGAATTCTGATGGGCTTGACCACTGACTCTGTTTGTCTGGGCGTTTCCTTGTAAGGCAATGTGAGAGGCTTTATCTGTCAAGTGCAGGCATGTGTTTATGTCTGATATTGGATGGGCTGCAGCTGCTTTAAATGTTCAATTAACATTAAAATGCGCCTATGACATAATGCCAAGCACAAAGAGGCAGAGCACAAAAGCGTACCCTAAGAATTACAGTTTCAGTATATGGCCAAAGACTCCAAAACTCCAATTTAGTCTAAATGTTCGTGCTGGGCGAGACTGCTTACTAGTCAATGTATGTAGTACTGATTATCTGAGAAATCACAATCTTAGGCTATGGAGGAGGAGAACAAAGATATCAAGACACTTGTAAACCAGCATTGTTGATGCGAAATAGCGCGCTGTTTTCTTCCCTCTCATCTTGTGTGGGCAGCTTGATATTACTAGCCAGATGCAGAATGCAATCTCTTCTGCCTTCAATACAGTCCCAAAATCACTTCATCTGTGTGAGATTGAAAAAAGTGTGGAATACCAGGCCTCCTATTTTCTCAAGTTTACTTCTAATGGTATAGTAATAACTTCCCAGCTTCTCTAAGTTATTACATTCTTCATTTTCTTTGCTATGACAAAGGCACCCAGCGAGATGAAATAATGTAAGATGTACTCTTCCTTCATTTCCAATGATGTGTTTGTCAGCTGTAAGACATGAGATGAAATGATTTTCTTCCGTCTCATATCAGAAAGATGACAGTGCATTGATGCCTGCCATCGAAGACAACCGAAATAGTTCCTGATGTCCCTGATGTGTTAGCAGAAAAATAAAGCACTAATGCATGCTACAGCACTTAAACCTACACCTCACACAAATGCATACTATTATATATAGTATTGTGGCGGACTCTATAGACATTATTCACCATAATCTGTGGTTTGGGTATGTTTAACACACGCAGTTATATTGTGTGCTTCTCAGGGTTAAGGAGACACGGTCCCTTTAAGAAAGTCTGGTTTTCTGAGTCTGACGTCAGCTCGACGTAATGTTGTGTTTTTGAGCGCGAGGTAAATTGTCTTGCTCTGTGGGTTAAAAATAAATGACACACGAGTTGGTGTAGTCAACGAGAGAAGTTGTCCGTCTCTGCATTCCTGCCACTTCTACACTGGTGACCCCGACGTTTGTCTGCTGGACGTTTCCAGTGACAGCTCTTCACGAACATGGCGACTAACGCAGTTTCCCTCAAAAGGAGTTCTGGCCGGCGGACACGGCCCCCCCATGGTAGCCGCTAATGGCAGCCCCATCCGCACCTACGGCACAAGGTACGTGGCGCTGTGTTTCGGCGGACAGCGGTTTGGCTGGGACTTTGTCACGGCGAAAGTGTCCGTCTCCCTCCTTGGCGCGGATTTCCTATGCGCCTATGGACTGCTGGTGGATGTCAGTTCATACGCGTGTACACTCAGCGGAGCAGACTCCATCAGACTGTCTAGCATGCTCTCCGCCGCGGACGGAGTTTCTCCGTCTTCTCGCCGAGTTCCCGGACCTTCTCGTCATCCACCGCCAAGCACGGGGTGGAACACCACATCGCCACCACCAGCCCCCCGGTCTACGCCCGGGCCCGGCACCTCGACCCGGCCAAGCTCGCCATCGCCAGGACGGAGTTCGAGACTATGGAGCGCCTCGGCATCATTCGCCGCTCCAACAGCCCGTGGGCTTCACCCCTCCACATCGACCCGAAGCCCAACGGCGGGTGGCGCCTGTGCAGCGATTACCACCGTCTCAACAACGTGTCAACGCCTGACCGCTACCCGGTTCCGCACATCCAGGACTTTTCCGCCCACCTGGCAGGGAAGTACAGCACCTTCGATCGGGAGCTCCTCGGCCTTTTCCTCGCCATTCGACATTTCCGTTTCCTGCTGGAGGGCCGCCAGTTCCCGGCGTTTGTGGACCACAAACCGCTGACGTTCGCCATGGCTAAGGTGGCCGAACCCGTGGTCCGCCCGCCAACAGTGGCAGCTCTCCTACATTTCGGAGTTCACCACAGACATACGGCATGTCGCTGGCAAAGCCAACCTCGTCGCCAACTGCCTCTCCCGGGCCATCGTGGGGGCCGTTCACTTGGGACTTGACTACGCTCGCATGGCAGCTGATCAGGCTGCCGACCCGGACGTGCAGGCTTACAGGACGGCTGTCACAGGGCTGCAGCTGGAGGACGTGGTTTTCGACGACGCCGGCACCACACTCCTGTGCAACGTTCACTTACCTCCTCACCATGGTGGACAGGACCACTCGATGGCCGGAAGCCGCCCCGCTGTCATCGACGACGTCCACCGAGGTGGCCCGGGCATTCATCGGGTCCTGGGTCGCCCGGTTCGGCACTCCATCTGACCTCTCCTCTGATCGAGGCCCACAGTTTACGTCCGAGCTCTGGAACACAGTCGCAGAGGGCCTGGGGGTGAAGCTCCACCGCCCCACCGCGTACCACCCACAGGCCAATGGGTTGTGCGAGCGGCTTCATCGCTCCATGAAGGCCGCTCTTCGGGCCAGCCTCAAGGACAGCAGCTGGGTCGACAGGCTCCCGTGGGTCATGCTGGGCCTCAGGACTAGGGCTGAAACGATTCCTCGAGAAACTCGAGTAACTCGATTACTAAAAATCATCGATGCAAATTCTTTGCATCGAAGCTTCGTTTAATCCATATAACTATATACACGCTCAGTGTTTCGTACGGATGATTATTACTGTTGCACAACGCGCTGGAGAAAGAGAGAGAAAATAGCGAGGGGCGAAGAGAAGAGACAGGCCAGAGAAAACGACAGAAAGTGTCCAAAGTTTCGGATCCAGTGTTGCCAACTTGGCGACTTTGTCGCTAGACTTAGCGACTTTTCAGACCCCCCTGGCGACTTTATTTCTCAAAAGCGACTAGCGACAAATCTGCCGACTTTTTCTGACCATGGGAAGCAATGTTAATGTGTTGAATCCCAAAGCATTTGGCAATAAATTGGTTCGGCTGATGCTGGTTTTCTCTACTTGCTTGTCTAATCCAGAGAGGTCTGACGATCACAGCGCTTCCCACACACAGTGTAGCTCCCTCCCTCCGCTGAGAGCAGGGACTGTAGGATAGGGTCCACTTGTAATTGCTACCGGCGTACGCCGAAACTGGCCGGGTGGGCGGAGTCAGCACTTAATATTAAAACGGGATGAGATGAAGGCTAGTAAAGAATGCACGTTAATTATGGCTATATGTAATGGCTAGTTAAGAACGTAAATCAATATGGTGGCTAGTTATGATGTCCCTAAGTTAGCTAAGTTTTGCTCAAGAAAATAACCACAGAAAATAAAATGCTGCAGTCAATTTGTGAAAGCCTGAGCTTCATTCATGTTATTATTATGATAGTCACACACACATACACACACACACACACACACACACACACACACACACACACACACACCTACTCCCCTCACAGTGATGCATAAAATACCCCAGAAAGCAAAATATCAGGTGGTGTAAGTAGCAATTGGAGCCTAAAATGCACCAGTCCAATACAGCAGGTATATTCAGTTTAGTTTGATTGCAGTGAGTAGGGTCAGCAGGTGTAGGGCAACCCTTCAACATAGCAAATAAATGTACATTAGCCAGTCTTATGAACTTGTATGATATTTAGGCCTAGTAATAAATATCAATAATAATTATTATTTCACCTCGTTTTCAGTAAATCACAGTGTCGTATGGACAGCTTCGTGCGGACAGCTTTTCTCTTTTGTATATTTACTATTGCTCTTTAATAAAGCAAAAGTATTTCTTACTCGATTAATCGATGGAATAATCGGTAGAATACTCGATTACTAAAATAATCGATAGCTGCAGCCCTACTCAGGACCGCCCCCCTGCCCTGCCTCCACCCCCCACCCTGCCCCCACGCCACCACAGGGTCCCCATGGCTCCTCCTGCGGGCGCCCTGGCCCCCGCTCCCGTTCTGCGGAGCCATTGTGGCCGGGTCATCCGTCCCCCTCCACGTTGACTTTCTCTGTTATGGTGAATTCTGGGGGGACGTATGTGGCGGACTCTATAGATATTATTCACCATAATCTGTGGTTTGGGTATGTTTAACACACGCAGTTATATTGTGTGCTTCTCAGGGTTAAGGAGACACGGTCCCTTTAAGAAAGTCTGGTTTTCTGAGTCTGACGTCAGCTCGACGTAATGTTGTGTTTTTGAGCACGAGGTAAATTGTCTTGCTCTGTGGGTTAAAAATAAATGACACACGAGTTGGTGTAGTCAATGAGAGAAGTTGTCCGTCTCTGCATTCCTGCCACTTCTACAGTATATTATATTATATGCAGGATATTGTAAATGTGCCATTACTGCTGATGAGATGGTGTGTCATCATCCTATAGTACTTATTATATCATATTGTAATGGGCATGCATACAGTGAGTGTTCTTGGAGGATAAAGTTGTTTACAATAAAATCCTTTGACCATTCTAGTGATGTTCTATTACAATTCTCCCCTATTCCCTGTCCTCAAAGCTAAAAGCTTTGAGGACAGGTGCTGAAAATCTGCCAAAAAGCTTTGGTAGCCAATGATCAGAAGCAGTTTGAGGTTGTCTGTCGCCCCTTATCTCCCCTGATGGGAGCCAGAAAGTGTTGGACAGCCGATTCAAAATGTACAATTGCCATCATTGGCAGTCACTTAGCTCTAGACAGAGCTTTTTTGGCTTTACTAAATTAGTTAGTTGTAACTAGTTCTCCTGGAGTGCAAACCTCTGCCCCGTTCTCCTGGAGTGCAAACTAAATTGCCCCTCATCTAAGCTTTGTAGTGGTTTCTGTAATTTCCCCTCCAAGTGATATGAGCCAGAAGAACATATGTCTGCTACATTAAACTTGATTATTTGTCCAGTTCAGATGCTGTTAGCTGTCCAGGTGGTCAATGAATAGGTTGTTAATTGTTTGCCTTAACACTTACTTTTGGAATTGCCTTTTTCATTTGATAACCACTGTAAAAAAGCTGTAATTTTGCAATAGCTGGTAAATGCGCTTCACATGTGCCTACAAAGGACTATAGTAGAGCAGACAGCCAGACTGTTGATGGGTTCTTATCTTAAAGCGCCCCTCCAGAGACCTCACACACAGTTTGAAAATGTTCAAAAAAGCCTTTAAAACCAATCATTTTGATTCAGATTGTGACTAGTGGAGACAATCATACATTACTTGTTGAAATGGATTTTACAGAGAATGGGCTGACCACTCCATTTAAAAGGGGAAATAACACCACACTCTTCCCTGCGGTAAAGAATACGGACAATTTCCTTATGTCATATGCTCAATACAATGTACCTGCTTCTACTGCCTTCACAGTGATGTTGTGCCAGCCTGCGGTCTCTCGGTCCAAGATCTTGTCCAGAGTGATGGCTCCGGAGTCAGGATCAATATGGAAGATCATCTCTTGGTCCGTGGTCCGATCAATGGAGAACCTGCAACAAGAGACAGTAAGAAATAGACAGAGATGGGGAGAAAAATAGAGGAAGAGAGAGAGGGAGGGCTGAGTATCTCAGAAGACTCAAACAATTAAGCAGGAATTCCAACTTTGAGGCGTCTACTGTAGGTCTTTGTTTTTTTTTGTTTGTTTTGTTTTATTGTTTTTTTCTTCACTGCTGGCTAGTATGGCAAGGACCGGGCTCTCTGAGGGTGTGGAGAGTTGACATCGGGTTACACTAAGCAATAGCAACTTATACCGAAGAGAAAAAAGGGTGAAAGTAATTATGTGTTAAAAGGCATTTATTGGAAACTTGTCACAGAGCCTGTAACCCTAATAGCCCCGTGTCCCCAAAATGGACACTGCTATAGAGTAACTCGTTGCCCATTCAGAGTAAGAAAACAAACATTAAATTTTCATCATGCACTCTGGCAAAACCACAAATACATCTTCACTTCTTCGGGGTGCAAAAGGTGTTCCCAAAAGAGTGGCGAGTCAACAAAAATCTGCTAAAAGTTTTCTTCTTTTCTTTTTCTTTTCTTTTCCCCATCATTCCAGCTGGCTCACTTGTGCCCACATAAACCATAATAAAATACCATGGGCATCATCAGCTCTTAACACCTCTCTCCCAAAGACCCTGGGCAGCGTTCTCCCAGGTCACGTGTGAGAATGAGGGTCACACGTTATAGGTAAAAAAAGAGAACGTTAAAGGAATCGTATGCTGCACTGCTGTGGCAGAGAGAAGAGTACACAGGTTAAATGGGTTTCACTGTGCCAAAGTCTAGTTTCTAGTTCTATAATTTGAAGAGTTCTATTCCAAGAAGCTGTACATCCATTTTTGGAAGGAAATTAGTTCATCATATAGTTCATCATTCCTCAGTGTAGCAGATCCATTCTGTAAAAGTGCTATCAATTTGGTAACAAGGATGATAATTTGTTGTAGTTTAACGCTATCAGGCATTGAGCAAAGTGCCACTCTTTTTAAATGGGGATATCTCTCATTTTGGAATGGAACTCTTCATTTTCTCTTGTACAATAGCATAGTGTAAGTATCACTATTAGTCTTAGCATTTCTATTAGATTTAGTATTAGTGTTACCATTAGTATTAGTATTTGTAACAGTATTAATATTCGTATTAGTATTAGTTGTCATATTAGCATCGCTAGTGATACTGGTTGACACTGAATGATGCTAGTTCTGATTCTGTCTTAACTCCATGAGGACCAAAAGTCATACTATGTATTAGTCATTGTCTAACTTGGCATGCATGATAACGCATTTGCTTATATTACGATTTTGCCTGTTCAACAAATACCAATGAAAATCAAGTCTTGTAATTACGACAGCGCTACACCAGTGTACTAGAACCACTCAGTGTTCAGGAGGCTATTATACTGTATATGTCAACAATGTTTTCCATACTCAAGTTGTACACTTTCACACAGTCACATGCATGTGTACGTGAGTTCATGTATTTGTGTGTGTATGCCCCCCTTACATCTAGCATTAACATGCATCTGGATTGCGTTTAGATATGATTTGCCAGGATTGCATTTACACCTGGCATTAACATGCATCTGCAGTATAAACATTATAATTGGATTTCTGTATCCTTTGCCAAAATGCAGATTACTGAATGTAATATTTACATCCTTTAAAATTAACACAAAACACCTTGTCTTGCTTGTTCCTCATCCAAGAGTGTCAGAATCTGAGTATGTTTGTATCTGAGCTGTCTGCCACCTGTTTGATTTGAATGAATTACCTGGTTGGATCTGTGCATGTAAACATATTTCTGTTTTAGTTGCTATATGTGGATTGGAGACTCATTAAATTTACAGCTTGTTATTGTGGCCAAATGCATCTCTGACCACCTACAGAGGCGGTTTGGGTAATCAGATCTTTAGTGCATCTTGGGTGCATTTATGTCAGGATTTTATGCATTCTTGCACTACAATTACAATTTGATCACTCAGGATGCATGATAATGCCACATCTAAAGGGGGTATGTTAATGCCAGAGGCCATGATGGGCAGTACAGGCTGCTAGCTGGCTAGTTCTGCCAAGTAAATGGCTCCTGGCCAACCTCCTTCCCTCTCTCCCTCTCTCCATCTCTCTCTCTCTGTCTCTCTCTTTCTCTCTCTCTCTCTCTCTCACACACACACACGCGCGCGCACACACACAGAGCCGCTCAGCTCCAGGCTGCCAAGGCACTGGTGAACGACAGCACTGCCACTGTGTTGTACTTTATTACACCTGGAGCTCTTTGAGCCTCATGCATTTTTAATAGAAGTAATTTGCACAGGCCCTGTGTGTGCGGGTGTATACTGTGTCAGTGAGACTGTCTTAGCCTTTATCTACATTCCCCTCTCACACTACAATTGTTCATCCGAGGACATATGAGCCACAGACCTCGGTGCAGGAGATTACTTGATAATATCATTTTTATCATAAACGATGATCTGAGAGAAGAAAGAGATGTACTGTAGAGATGCAGCCATTGTAGAAGTCCCACTTTTTACTGCTCGCTTGCCTGCTCCCTTTGCTAAATTACTGTTGCTCTTTTGCTCCATTTCCAAGAGGAATTATTTGGAAAAAACAAGTTTTGTTCTCTTTACACGTGTCAAAAATAACAAGGAGTGGTCTCACAGCTATGTTAGGAGACATTAGAGTTTTATTTTACACAATATTAATGTTGTTCCATTGTATTACATTCAACAAAGTTGTCAGTATGCACTAGAGATGCAGGATAAGTGAATGAAGAGGGTTCGTCTACAATGGTTACCAATGTTGCAGTGCTGCAGCGCCCTGTCCAACCCATTGATATGAGGTACTTTAAAAAAAAAAAAAGCTTATTTTTTAGTTTATCCATGTTTAGTTATGAGGCTGTATCTTTCCCAAGAACACTTTATTGCTTACTTTTTTTTGTTGAAATTCAAGATTTTGTTAAGCTACTTATTATTCTGAAATCATATCATTCTGATGCTTTGCATGTTTGGCTGAATGGAAACTAAATAATAAATCGTTTTTTTTTTACATCTCTAACACAGCCAAGAGGTTTGCATTCAAGGGGAATGTAATGTCATTACTAATACAAAAACATACATGTAAGCCAATACAACCTCAATAATATTTAAGCAATATCACACTCGAGGTCGTGCTGTTGTACTGTATATCTTCGGCACTCGGCCTGCGGCCTCGTGCCTACGACGGAATCACAGCCGTGCTGATATACAGTACAACAGCACGACCTCGAGTGTGATATTGCTTTTATACAACAGTTGTATAAACAAAGCTATCGGATCACGCTGCGGATCACGACAACGTCAGATGACGTTGTCGTGATCCGCTTTTTATTTCTCCTCACAAGAAGCTCCAGGCAGAGCTTTCTCCACACAGAAAAACGCTGTGTGTGAACGCAGCCTAATCAAGGTTACATTAGAAAACCTGTGAAGCGGAGTGATACATACAGTACAGCGTCCCAGTGCTGTTATACTGTATATCAGCACTCATGGAATGCCTCTTGTCCAATCAAATTGCTTGACCGGAACTAACTGTTGTATAATCATAGATCAATAACCATAAAGATGTCAATAACTATAGAATGGAATGTTTGTACTGTATGAGGCATTGCAAGTCAGTACACACCACACACAAGAACATACAGTACTGCACTGGGTCAGGCACAACTCTGATCCATTGTTGCAGTAAAAAATGTCTTAGATGAAGAAATGTATTTTGGTGGAGAGCTGCACTAAGGAAACTAACGAACCCATGTCAGTGCAACCTGGCCATAATCTCATTCTAAACCATCAATTCCACAACAAACAATTTCAGTCTGATATATGCCAGTGACTATGATGATGTTGATATCACTGCACACCTTAATAACAATAGAATAGATTACAGACAGGGTCCCATCTCAGTGAGTCATTATAAGTCTAATGATGTATTTCACCAGTCTAATGCATTTTTATTTTGAGGACCTTTGAAAGTTTGAGATCCCCTAGCTGCCATACCTGAGAGGTTTATTCTTCACATCTGGATCCTTGGCAATGACGACACCAACCAACGCTCCTACTTTGGCATCCTCCTGCACCTCCATGATAGCGCCCTCTGCTGGCTGAAAGATGGGCGGCTCGTCTATGTCCGACACGCTCACCCGAACAATGGTTTGGTCTCGGAAGGTGCCCAGGTCCACAAAGCGAGGGTCGACATGCTTATTTACTGCCTCCACCACTACGTTGTGTGTGCGTTTGCTCTCGAAGTCCAGCGGCTGAAGGAGAGGAGAGGACGTTTCCAGATGAATCCTATTTCATTCCAACATGAACTAACTAAGTTGGACCTAGGAAGGCCCAACATGTTGACTTCATCGCCAATGCATGTCACCAAAAGTTAAAGTAACCCTACCTTCTTAATGGAGACGACAGCTTCCTGCGTCTCTACATCGGTGGTGACCTTGAAGAGCTCGCCTCCCTCTTTGATCAGGTAGCTCATGTCTGTGTTGTCTCCCATGTCTGCATCCGTGGCAATGACTCGGCCCACTGAGGTCCCCACAGTCGCCCCCTCTGACACCGAAAACTGGTACATCTCTGGTGCGTGGAGGAGGCGCGTGGATGGAGAAAGCAAGGAGACAGACGACAAAAGAAACAGGGGGAAAGGAGGTTAGAAGGACGAGAATGAGAAAGGGGGGAGAAGGAGGGAGAAAGATAATAGGGAGGGAGAAGAGGAGGAAACGGGGCAGAGGAAGAAGGATGAGAAGAGAATAGTGGGGGAGGATGGATGGATGTAGGTGTTAAAAGGAGGGCGAGGGGTGTTGGGAGGAGAGAAATAGATTCAGTTGGAGGAGGGTGAGGAAGATGGGAATGGATAGAGAACATGAGGCAAAGAGACAGTTGGGGGAGTAGGAGGAGAAAACAGAGAGGAGGGAAAGATGACGGGAATGAGAGAGAGTAAAGTAGAAGGTAAAAAGAAGAGAAGATTGGTAAAGAGAAAATGAGAGTGGGATGGGAAGATAAAAAAAAAAAAAGCATGAGCAAAGGACTACGGGCAGTGATTGTCAGGATCTTTTGTCAATACACAATAATTTGCTCCGTTCTGAACACACCACTATGTTTTGCCATCCTGAACTGCATTAACAGCTGACATTGGCCTGGCCTTTTAGGATTTATCCCCTTTCCCTGCTATATTGAAGCCAAGTGGAGCACATGTACAATATGCAAACAACTCTGACACGTGCTGACTCACGTCTATCTTAATCTAAAGTTATATCATAAAGGACAAAATAGACTCGGAAAAACTCTCAGAGCTGTCAGAGTTCATTATAAACAATTTGAAAACAGCAGTGTGTTTATGTACATGTCATCCTCCTTTGCATACTGTTTATAAATCTGCATTCCAAGCTCTATCTGTACCCAGGACCATACAGTGCAGAGATACAGTAATCCTATAGGGTTTATCCCTCTGACTGGGTAAATAAGATTTACTGAGATGAAAAAGGGATTTATACAGAAATAAGAAAAGATGTGTGGAGACATATCAAATACAATCAACCAGACTGTCAGAAGCTATTCCCCCAACTGTAACAAAAGTAATGGTGTTATGGTGTTACTCAAAAAAACAAGGAGAAATAAAGAGATGGGGAAATGAAAGAAAGAAGGGAAAACACTGTTTTATTCATAAGCAAGAGGTTATTTAGTGGACTAGCAGGTACCACGTTAATGTGCGTGTGATTGAGAAGAACACCACCGTGGGTGTTAATGAAAGATGACTTTCAAAAGGTGCCAGACCTGGAGTGCACTCACACTTTTCACCGGGCTACCTCTGTTTGTGCATAATGTCATAAAATAAACCAGACTCTACAGCTGTGTTTGCCTTGAAAAGGTTATCTTTCAACTGAAGTGTGTGTGTGTGTGTCTGAGAGAGAGAGAGAGAGAGAGGGGGAGAGAGAGAGGAGAGAGAGAGAGAGACAAAGAGAAAGAAAGAGCAAAAACGGAAGAGATTATTGTAAGGGAAGTTAAGAGAGAGAGAGAGGCAAGGAGAGAGGGAGAGTGAAAATAAACAAAAAGTTTCAGTAGGGGAAAAATATTCCTTTATTGTGGATCACTTCTAAAGATTCTGAGCTTTTCATTGCAATACATTTTTTCACTCCACTTTTTATAGTCTATCTGTGACACATAATTCCCCCGTGTGTGCACCGAGAGACTGACAGTATATTTGGCACGTTAGATGTTCTTTAACTCACCATCATAAATCCATACCGTTACAATGAGGGTAAAATCAGCCATATTGATTCAGTCCTCTCTTGAGCCTCACTTATAAAGTGTGGAGACATGCACAGTGGCAAGCATCAGTTCTCCACACTTGATAGCCTACTTTGTTAAGGATTGAGTGTTTGACCAGCACATGAATCTAAGTAAGGTGATTTTCTCTCACAAGTGTATAGGCCACTCAGCATGGCTGCTGATGCTGCCATTGCTGATTGGTGTCAGCGCCCTGCAGGATGAAAACAATACTCTCTGTCTCTCTCAATATTTCTCTGCCTTTTCTCTCACTTTGCTCATTATTTTTATTCTTCTAATTCTCTCTTCTCTCTCTCTGTCCTTTCTGACTCTTTGCTCAGTTTCCCTCGCTGTCTTTCCCTCTCTTTCTCTCTGTGCCTCTATCACCCTGTCTTTCTCTGTCTAAAATAGAGGAATGTGCAGGAGACACTCACTCTGTGGAAAGCGCGGTGGGTTGTCATTAACGTCAGTGATCACTATGGTCACCGTGGTGGAGCCGGAGAGGCCGCCCATTTGTCCTGCCATGTCGGTTGCCTTGACCACCAACTCATAACGATCCTGCGTCTCGCGGTCCAAATCTGCTACTGCCGTCATGATGATCCCTGATGATTGAGGGATGGAGGAGGGATTGAGAGAGAGAGAAGGGGGAGTGGGGTGGGGGGGGGGGGAGTAAGTGAGGCCAATGGAAAGGTCACATTAGTGGTTAGCACTTCTGCAATAACCAACTACATTTCCCCTCCCATTTTGAATATCAACTTCAGTTAAGCGCTGTATTATGGAGGCACAAGTGCAGCGCATTCCATTTCACCTCCTCAGACAGGCCGGATGGAAGAGATTGTGTCATATTCGCGCCTCTGCGCTTATACCATTATATGGCTCAGCTGTATTAAAATGAATAATATATAGGGGCAGAATGAAGGCATGCCTCAGCCTGACTGAACAGCATGACAACTCTTCCATGGTGGAAGCCAAGCCTGTGTCAGACTGCACTCCCAGTCTGAGAAGTGGATTTGCGAAGAGCAAGTGAGGGAGTTAGAGAGAGCGAGAGAGTTAGAGAGCGAGAAAGAGTTAGAAAGAGAGACAGAGGGGGAAAGAAGCAAAACAGTTGCAATGGCTTCATTTAGTCCACAGTGCACTTTGTTGCATTTTAAGAGGCTCTCTGCTCAGTTAAAAACAGGCCCTTGACTGAGTTACACCATGCCAGTCTTCCAGTTCAAAGAACTGCATCTATAACATGTGAAAGACCAATAGTTTACTTTTATTTGAAAATGGATAATGTCCCATGTATTCACTGTGGATAGATGTTGCAATTTGGTCATCATGACCAGTATTTGTAAGAACAATTTTCAGGTCAGGTTACTTTAACCAATCACAGACAGTCTGACCAATGTAAGATACTGTGAAAAAGTGTAAGATACTGTGAGGATAATGGCTTACCAGATGTAATTTCAGTACCATATTCTCTTTCATTTTTCAGTGCAAGACATATTATTTTGTTCATGAAATGTTCTTTAAATAAAAGAAAATGGCAGTGTTCCATAAGGAGCCAGTTCTACATGTTCTCTTTCTCTTTCTATCTCTCTCTCTCTCACAAACACACACATGTTCCTCCTTCCGTGGTTTAAAATAGAGTTTCTCCTCGCTGGCCCAGCAGTAACAGCAACAGTAGCTTGCTGGTTTACTGTGCGGTAGTAATATAATTCTACTTCTCCCCTTGGGATTTTCCACATCAGAATCTATTGCTGCATTTCCTAGGCTACGCATGCTGTCTCACTCCCAAAGGTTTGCATTGTGTTGGATACACAACTCACTGATTCCAGTCACATTTAGCTCCAGGTAGCTCCGGGCCATGTTTGTGAGTAGCCAAAATACATGCAGCACTGGAGTTAAGGAAGGAGGCAGATGACATGCTCCTCTTTCATCCACCAAAGGGCTGGGGGGATGCATCTAAATTCAGCATTTAAAAAAAAAATACTAACCCTCCCTGCTTTCAATAAGATTTGATTCAACACATTTGTATGTAAAATTCCTTAAGTGAATTTGCATTTATTAGATGCCCTCTGTGTTGACTGCCAGAACAAAAAAAAATAAATAAATAAAATAACAGTACATAGCACTGGGGAAGGCATTGCGGATGTCAAAATGTCAGTAAACCTGACCAAAACCCTGTCTGTTAATTAACTCAAAAAATTATTGATCATTTTTTCTGTGGTCAAACACCAACCAATTATTAGTAAAACAAATACCTTCTTAACCTCAGCAGTTTAGAGTCTTTGAACATGGCTATTGGCATTCAACCTGAAGCTGTTTTTGTTCTTCAATTAATCATTGAATGACTTGTTGCTGTTGAGATGATGAGCTTTTTCCTTTGCAGTTAACTTAGCTACAGATGTATACTGTGAAGTATGGAATTACCTAGTCGTGCACTATATCATCATTAAAATCCTTGAGTGAGGAACGTTTCCATAAGAAACTGCTCAGCTTCACAGACTTGGTGAACAAAAGACAAGGACATTACAGCACACAAGACAAAAACATAGCGGACATAGTATTATGAGAGAAAACAAGCACAGATCCTGTACAGGCCCATAGCACGTGTGTTCAATTCAATTCAATTCAATTCAATTCAATTCAACTCAATGTGATGTATTGAATGTGATGCTCAGCTAGCACGACACGGTTATCAGTTCAATTACCTAATTCCACTAACATTACTTAAATACCACAAGGTGATATGTTGCTAATACATGCTGCTAATATTAACAGCATGCAATATAACCTTCTTAAACCTTTAGGAAAACGTTTAACATAAGCTTTCTTTTTTCTGAATTGATCTCTTTATTCTGTTTTAATGTTGCAATGTTTTGGCTTTTAACTGTATCTTGCATGTAGTTTGACCCTTTTATGCCTGTTTCTCTCTAAGTTCCTGTTGATTTTTTTTTTTTGTTTTTTTTTTTGTTTCCTGAATTGTGTTCATTTATTTATTTATCTGTACTGGGATGCATGATGTATTGATATAATGTCACAAACACTGAATTGTGGGCAAGTTCCTCAGAAAAGTCTGCAGACGTGTGGCCAAATATGCAGTATAGGTGTCAAAAAGCCTGCATCAGAGCCCTGATGCACTTGCTGCTTTTTCACTGGGACAGCCCTAAACCCTCACGGACTTAGCGGGAACGCATCTCAGAGGCCGTAAGTGCGGACAATGGGATTTGGCCACTGTCTGCCTGACCTGAATATGCCTCTTGATGCCCTTTGCTGTGCCGTGAGGAGATCAAAACACAATATCGAAAGCAACCAAGACAAATAACATAATACAAAATAGGAATAGTACTATAATGAAGATTTGTTATTGCTCTTCCTATATTGTTATTCTCTAATTATTAAGAGTATTATTTTGTAGTCTATATGGCTTTGTAGGTTCTAGGATGAAAGTACATTACAGTTACATGAATCCATGTGAGTTCAACATGTGAATGCATAAACCTGCGTAAACGTAACCATATATGGAAATCTATCAATAACAATAAAAGCCCATGCATCAAATCTCAGAGACCCATTTACATAATTGAGACAACAAATTACATTATTTACATTATTTCTGTTGAACTTTACTAGAAGCAATTATTTTTTCCAAGATATAGTGGTGTTTAAGATATGATCAAAAAGAGCTTAATGACAATAATGTTTATTTATTTATTTATTTTGTTTTGTGTGTGTGTGTTTTGTGTTTGAAAAATAAAAATCACAAGTAGTATAATGCTTAAGTACTGTATATAAATTATAATTCAACAGGGCATTATGAGTGCTGAGATCTCCCCACAGAAGTGTAAAATAATGTATGTAGGTAGGTTAATTATTATTATTATTTAACGACAACCAATCTTATACCTCTATCCAGAAAGAAGTCACCACAGTAACAAAATAAATGCACGTCTTCTTCCTCCTCATGACAAAATCTGCAGCTAGGCACTTTTTCGGTATTGCGTGTATATAGATTTTGTAGCAAAAATTGTAACATTGTAACATATTATATACAGTATGTTTCCCATAAAGACAGAGGAAAGGTTAATTGTATGTATGTATGCCTTGTATATCCATTTTTTTATATTAAACATGTTCAAATTTAGTATATTTCCATTTGCATCAACAGTGTCATTTAGAAAATAAACATGTTTGACACAAAATGAGTCCCAGAAGAGAGGTTTTGCCCCTATAATAATATTACTGTCAAGCCATAATAATTGCTGGAGAATGTCTGTCTGTGATTTAGATGGGTAAATCATGCTATGATTTCATCTTGGAAAAAAGGGGGATGCATTATGCATTAATAATAACTGCTCTAGTTGCATAGATAAATAATTTCCCAGCTGAAAGAAAGCATATAAGTTATTTGCTAATACTGTATCCATTCAAGGGTCAATTATTTTGTTGTAAAGCAATTGTTGTAAATGTTTGGAACCCAGGCTGCTTTCACTGCCTTGTGCAATGCTTTCAACTTTAGCAGTTTTAAAACACCATCACCATACGAGTTGTGTATATACAGCACGTCTGTCTATTTCTTTCAGGTTTGTAATTCCAGATGTATATACATATTTGATGCTCATAGACTTTAAAGAAGCTATCATCAGGGGATCTGAGAGACATATGGTAATAAATGAACTGTGGCAACACTAGTTAATGAGACGGTTTTATCAGTCTTACTAAGTTTGTTTTAAGCTTTTTTCATAATTTGGTTTCAAACAGATGACAGAACAAATACATCTAATTCTTTGGTAAATGCAGTTAAGGATTTAGTTTGTGGACTAAGGTGAAAAGTAGCATCATCAGCATACAAAAAATGTTATCTATATTATGAATGTCTATTCTTTTTATTTTTGGGTTATGTTGTATGTATCGTGATAGCAAGCGTTTAATGACAAGGAGGAATGAGTATGCTGATGGGAAGAACTTTATAACTCCTTGAGAAAGTGTAAAACTATTGGATATGTGTCCATAATTTATAACTTTACGTAGGGAATCATGGATCAGTTTGTTAGGAATTCACCAAAATTAAAATATTCTAAACATTGATATTTAAACTCTTACTGCATTTCACCAGCCTTAATTTCTACATCACAAAACACAATTATCTCAAGAAGACACTGGATATTATCACCTACAGTTCTACCATACAGTACCATATATAGTTCTATAATTGACTCAATTTTTCTCCATGCCACATTCATGTGGCTTTGGCACTGAGTATAATACCACTAACCCTTTGTTGATACAATCTCTCTAACTCCCTCTGTTTCTCTTCAAATATATTCAGTGTTGCTGGGATATCCACAGCAGCTTCAGCAAATGTATATTATATATGTCCTCAATCAATCAGCATTCTTTACTACACAGTGTCTTTTGTCTCTAAGAAGTAGACTTAATTACTGTAAATGATTAAATATGATTGCCCATCCCATTCATGTTTCCATTTATCCTCATCAAAGTAGAATGGGTTTCTTGTAAATAAATGTTAATATTTTTTTTATCTCTGTCAAAACACAGACCTTCTCAACTAATATGGAGAAAATAAGATATAGGCTATATTTCCTTAACATTCAGCCATAAAAGAAAAAAAGAAAAACCAATCTGTACATAACAAATAAGCTAATAATATTGTTTAGAGGTCAGCAAAGATGCAACTTTGTAATTAAAAAAGTCCCAGTATTTGTTGCAATCATTATTTGCAAAAGTGCAAATAAGTTTGCATTCGACCATTACCTCATGGAGTGGTGGGTTAATATAAGTCTGTTTGTGGGTTATCTATCAATCAACAAACACTGTGGTAGGTATGGAAAATCTATATTTTGAGCTTATATTTCATAAAAAGTAGGCAATTTATCATAGAGCTTTCTGTCGATATATAATTTATCAACTGTTAGACTTAGTTTTTCTTGTATTTTTTGCCATTGGGGGAAAATTTTGTTACATCTTTCCAAAATCTAAGATGAGAACTGATCAAGGGTTTCCCTGCCAGCCGCTTTCCTCTCTTTCTGTTTGAAATGTTCAAACTTGACCACTATTGCTCTTCCATCGTCTGTATCTGTTCCATCTCCACCATTTGATGCACCCGCTGAAAGGTGATGTTTTGGACAGTTTCCTTATTCAGTGACAAGAAAGGACTTAACAAGTGCTCTCCACATTCTCATTCTGTTTTTCTGGTTATAGTCTGTAATCCTCACATTGTCCCTCATGGACCTTGTTGTCAATTCTGGCTTTTTTTTTTTTTTTTCTTTTGGAAGAAAAATTGCAGCGGTGATGGCATTTACTGAAGACTGAAGTTGTTTAACTTTTCCTTTCGGCAGCTCTGCCTCCCCATGAGTCTGTTGTAATAAAGTCATTGAGAATACAGCAGTAAATTTTAGCTCCTTGACATATCTTTGTGAATCATCCAAAATGTCAAGCTTTTCCAGCTTTTTATTTATAGCCTAATGTACATCCATTCTTATCCATTCTCTTTGCGCAAAGCTCAGGTAATTGCATTTGGGCTGGTGAATTATCAGGTGAACTATCCAGGTCCCATATAGGTTGTTTTGAAGGTTGATCAGAGGACATTACATGTAAATCATTGGAGTTGTTCAAATACTAGTTGGATACAGGTACTTCAGCGTCCAGGTTGTTTGAATTACCTGGTGTAGATCAGTCTACAGGTAGTTCAGTGTCCTCAATGCACGTCTCTTTAGATTGAGATTCAGTTGAGTTTTTGGACAAAAAAATGGCTCTACTTATTTAGATATCCAAAAAACACAAAGCATAGTGTCAGCTATTTAGACCAATATTTATTACCGCTATTTAGACCTTTGTAAAAAAAGATCTATCACTCCAAATTTAGAAGATAAATTATTAGTAGAATAATGATTATAAATTATTATTATAATTGATATTAATTTCACTGATGGTGAATACAGTTTGATTTTTGAACAGTGGGTATCTTTAGTGTTGCATTATTTTCTTTTAAAAATATTTACAACAAATACAAGGCATAGGAATAGCTCTTGTCGTTTTGAGTGGCTCCTTTGGGGTCTTATAAGTTGAAAGTGGTATCTTGATCTATTTTCAAACAGAAAAAGGAAATGTTCCTGCTGAAGGTCTCATATAGCTGCCCCTTTGACTCAGCTACTCAAAAACACCTTCAGACAATTCCAGCATGGCTGAAAAGACTAAAAAAGACAGTGACTTGCTGTTCAGTTTGTTGTCAGGGTGACTGAGGGTGATATTAATGAGGCGGATTTCACAGCTGTTCTGTCTCCTCTCCATTTTGACCTTCTTGACTCGCACCTATTAGGCTGGCCCATCCGCCTACGAAACGGGGAAGGGGGCGGGTGGGATGGGGGTCATGAGACAGAAGCTGGAACGAACCTTCCAGTCTCCTGGCTAGCCCCACCAAGGCAGAGCCATTTATCATCCAGGCACCCGGGCCGACCAAATCAAAGTGGTGGAGACCAAAAAAGGAATCATTAAAAGTTTAGTGCTTTTCCCAGGGGGCCATTTGCAGGCAACACCAATTCTAGGCTACGCCTGAGAGACCGCGGTTCAGGCCATATCCCTCCTATCCCCCAGACCAGCAGGGAATTCTTCAATATATGTTGAGTGGGGAGAGAGAGAGAATCTGCATCTGGTGGAATAGGCAGTATGACCCTCTAGAGATTTAACTGTCCTTGTTATGAGCATATTTGTGAAAATTAATAATGAGTTTAAATATTTGTTGATGCTAGTAAATGGCACACAAAGTGCAAAAGTAACTGCATTTGCGATCAAACCTATGGTGCTTTACAGTGCCGAAGTCCCCATGAACAAGGCATTTAACCCTTATTAATGGATATGAATGTGTGTATGTGGCATGGCAATGTCCACAATCTTTTGGTTAGTTGTGTGTATATTGACCCTGTACTCACTGTCAGTGCCGAATACCATAATGAAGCTAAGACAGGAAACATTGGGAGAAAGGGAGAGTAAAGAGAGAAAGAGAAAGAAGTATAGCTGCAAGCAGCCTTTAGCAGGGCCCGAGCTCATGGACCAAACACACATGTGACGATGCCTGAAATATCACAATTTGCAAAATTGGCAATTTGCTTCGCAGAAACATTATAGAGCACGGCCAAATGTGATCTGACACACTTTTGACAAGTTTGATTGCTCTAGCATTAAATGTTTAGGTTTGTTACAATTTTTACCTGATGGTGGTGCTATGAAGCACAACCATATGTGGTCTGACACACCTGGGACCCATTCCAAACATTTGTGTGTCTGGTTGCTCTAGCTTTAAGCATATAAAAATTCGGCCTCACTTCCTGCTTGTACATCTTCGCCGTCAACTTTGTGTGTCACAGTCAAACACTTTGGAAATTCAAAAGTCTATGTAATAGCTGTAATGTAGGAAGACCAAATAGGCTGTGTGCAGGGAATCTGAGAAAAATTCTGAGAAATCTGAGAAAAAAAAAAAAAAAAAAAGATTCTACGCCATATGGTTCAGAAGTTATTGGCTAAAACGTAAAGCTGTTACAGCACCACCATCTGGCCGACCAGTGTAATTTTTTTGGCAGAGTAGTGGGGGAAGATTTGAAACCTATCCACTAAGTTTGGTTGCTCTGGGACATACAGTCTCTGAGTTCCAGATCGTTTTAAAAGAAGAAGCAGAAGAAAAATCCAAACAAAAACAATAGTGTTGAGTAGGTGGCCTTGATCTATCTTACCTGTGTGTCTGTCTACAGTGAAAAACTTCTCTCCATCCAGCACGCTGTACACCACTCTGGCACTGCTGCCGTATGTAGGGTCGTCAGCATCCGACGCAGTGACCTTCATCACGGACGTTCCTGTTGAAAGCAAGAACATCATGTCAGAGAGAGAATACACTTCTGAGCCTGACCACTGGGAAAACTTCAGGCAAGTGCTGGAATCCCAAAACGTGAGGTAGAATCGGACAGAAAGAGGAAGAGTTTGTGTATGAAGGGAAAGGCGAATGTGAGGAAGTGGGTGTTTGGTGTTTTTGCGAGTGTATGTGTGTGCGCATTCATGCATACTTGTCTGTGATTATACTTGGGAGAGGGAGGTTAATACATTAGGGTACCGCCGCACCAAAGAACTATTTCATCTCTATGTACATAATGTTCCAAACAAATTTTTTGATGTTTCAAATTACCTTTCCACTACGCCATTGCACACAGTTGTTCTGCCTCTCATAGGCACACAAGCTGTGCTCAGGAGATGAAAGGGAACATGAAGTCATTTAACATCTCTATCTTCAAAGACTGATTAAAGCGCATGAAATCTACAACAACAAACAATTATTGGTGATCACTGGCACTTAGGGAGGGAATAAAATCATTTCCACGGGAAGCCTTAAATTTGGGATTTGTGGGCAGCAATATTTGTTAAGTCATTATTCCCCACTCAGTGTTCTGTGTTATTTGTCAACAGTGTGCATATAGGCAAGCCTCTGGCACCCAATACGCAGGCACATCTTTCCATTTAGTCACACATTTTAGTTAAAGCTCAGCCTAAAGCCCATAAGGCTTAATGGCTCTACATTTTCGGGGTAAGAACCAACCACAGACTAGCCTTTTAGCATCTGAGCATGTTCTTTTTTTCCCCCTTTCTATAAATAATTACACCTTATAGTGAAAGGGAGAAGGGAAAAAAGAAAGGAAGAAACAGAAACATTCCTGGCCGCAAAGGGTCCTCAAGGACGAGGAGTCAGTCTTTGTCTCCGTCCCCCCAGCCAAGGCTATAGGTAATTACTGACAGCTGGTGTTGTCCACCAAAGGTCACCGCTGTAGCCTTTCTCAGAGCCCTGTCATGCTACTGTCCAGCCACATAATGGCCGTATGCTAATGATGCTAATTAGCGGGAAGTGTCAGAGCACTGTTTGTTTCCTGTCATCCAATGGAGCTCCCAAGGGGGACAGGGAGGGAGAGGGCAGTGGATTATCATTAAAGCCACCCGGCCATTACCACAGACAGCTCAGATCACTATCCCGCTGCTGTCGCCAATAGCACCCTTTTTGTTCCTCCTGGATCTTGCTGGGAGCTGCCTTGCTTGCATGCTAACATAGCTAGCAGATGATGCAGTACTCTCCTTGGCCTATGATGCTAGTGAAGCTAATTGAGGATTAGCTTTTTTGCAGCTGTTCTGAACTAGCAATGGGGCAAGTATCAGAGTATCGAAGCAGTGTTGGGTTTTTTTTTCAACCTTTATTTAACCAGATAAGTCAATTGAGAACCAATTCTCATTTACAATGACGACCTGGCCAAGAGGCAGAAACAGAAGGCAAGTCGGTGCAAGACAATTAACACATAAATACAGCAAGTACATAACAACATTAGTCAAATTTGTGTCAAGTGTGTGATGTTCCATGCGGTGAAACAAAAGCAAAGTGTGCTAAGAAATAAGTGAACAATTTCTGAATGTTTCCATGTCCAATAGCACAGTTATCACATCATGGATTCTGTTTTCAGCAACCTTGTGTAGCTCTCAGTTAAATCTTGATAGTGCAAAATTTAAACTCCCGCTGGATTCAAAGGTTAGAATGAGTTTTTAATGTACGCTCAGCGTTGTATAATACAATCATTATCTCATCCAAATATGCAAAAGTACACACCTGCCTGATCCTTAGAAGATCAAGATACACTGCATCCCAGTTGGGAGATCAGTGAGATACCGGTCTTATCGTATTGAAAACAGAAGGCCATATAGGGGCTAGCTGTTTTCATTACTGGGGACAGGCAGGGGTTTGCTAATTCTGCCTACCTGGTTGGCCCTACCACTGTGGGTCCAACAAAGCCATTTCCTTCCATGGGATTACTCCCTTATCTTAATTTTCCCCAGGTACCAATCAGCTTGACGTTCAGCTGTTTCTGGGTACTGGCTGGCAGCGACGTCAGACGGCTTGGAAGAACTATATAAATGCAAATGCTATTTTATTGTGTTTATATTAAAAAGAGAAGGGAAGCAGTGACTTTGGTGCTTGGGCTCTTATTAAAGCCCTGGCTGTTTCAGTGGGAGAAGTCATTACTTATCTGTTGGCGTAGTTGGCGTCTCTCTTAAGCAGATTCTACCGGTGATGGACTTGTGGGAATTCAATAAAAATTATTGACTTTCCCAGATTGGAAAACGTAATGCATATTGCTGTAATGAGAGAAGTATGTCTAATAAAGAAAAGCTCACAAAATTAATTATCTAAAGTTGTTTTTCTCTTGCTAAACAAAACCTGAATCACAAATTACTCTCAGATGAGACAGTAGGCATGGCAGCAATTATTTTGTTGTTTGCTATAATGATAAGCAGCATATTTATTTCTTTTCTTTTCTGAACAAATAGATATTTTTCTTTATAACATTTCTCGCAGTGAACAAACTTTCTCGGATGACTAACAATCCAGGCGTCCTCTGCCTCAAGTAACCCTACTTTGGGTGAAGCTAATAAAAAGCTCTCTCCATAAAATATGCATCCATGTATATCTTTAAATCATTGATCTACTAGGAGAGGAAAACAATATCAAAAGAAAATATTAATTACCGTGCTAATTTTCAGTGTAATAACTGTATGTTGCAAATTTGATCCCCCACAACTATGCTTGTCATTGCAAACTATCATATTAGAGTGTCCATAATATTAAACCATGAAGTGTGCAATAAGCATATTTCAGTGAGTGCAAGCTTTGATGAACACAGAAGTGCATTCAAGAGACCAACTGTCTTTGTCAGTGTTGCTTCCAGTCCGTTGCCTCACCATGGAGGCCTAGACTGGACTGCATGATCTAACTAGGATGTGGCTTAGTTATTCCTTTAATCCTCTACTGGAGCAAAATTCCTGGAAAATAATGAAAAGCTGAATGAGAGGGAAAGCAGCTGGTTATTACACATTATTTTCCATTTCTATTTAACGATTGTTTTTTCTATTCGTATTTGTTTGCAGTTATTACGTTAACTCCTCTTTGTGGCACTTAAAATTAGCCATCAATCTCACTAGGAAGGACAGCGGTGAATAAACTACCAATACAAGTTTTGATGCCTATTACAATGTTTTTATGCCTATTCCTTAGTGGTAAGCTTAATATACTTCTTATATTGCAGTGTCATGGCATTATTAGGTAAGAAGACGGTTACAGTCTTTCTAAAATATAGTACAATAACATAGTCATACAGTAGCCTGTGTTGCAAAGTAAGTTTGAGCAACACATAATTTCCCTTGAAGGCAGCGAAAACAAACACAGAATGCTAATGTATCAGTATGTATTGGGACAGAGAAAATAAACAAATTATATTCTGATGAAAACTAATCCTGGGGCCATTTCCTGTGGAATGGAGTAAGGGGGGTTGCTTTTGGGCTGTGGGGGGTAGGGTGGGGGGCGATGGCTATATATTTGCCCCTACTGGGTTAGATTTATGCATGAGTTGGGTTTAATGGTATCAACACAGGCTGTCGGAATGGCTTCCCACACCATTTCAGCACTCTGGGAGAGATGGTTCAATTACCGAGAGGGGAGCCGGAGGAGTGCGCCACGTGTGAGACACTAGACTGACAGCTATTTAAGAGGCAGCCTCGTAAAAGAGATTTGTGCCCATCTCGGCTGGCGCAGCGCTGGTGCTGGCTGCGGTGGAAGGGTCTAACGGCTGCAG
Organism: Centroberyx gerrardi; assembly: GCF_048128805.1. NCBI lineage: Eukaryota > Metazoa > Chordata > Actinopteri > Beryciformes > Berycidae > Centroberyx > Centroberyx gerrardi. The sequence continues at coordinate 13,639,331 of NC_136001.1, forward strand.
CAGTGAGCTTCTCTCCCGCTCCGACCCGCCCTAATCTGCAGGACTGAGTACTCCCCGCCCGCATTATGGATCATTTAGTAAAGCCATAAAAGCTGAGGTGTTTTCACATGAAAAGTTATTTCTTCACTACTTCCACTGTGATTCATTCCTCTCTCATCCACGTAAATGCCCCAGGAGAGAGAGGTGGGGAGGGAGAGAGGGAGAGATAGAGGGAGAGAGAGAGTAAAGTATAAAAGGGAGAAAAATCTGCCATGTCATAAAAGCCAATGGCCTGCTTACTGAGATCTTCTACGAGATCTCTACAAGGATTTAGGGATATTTTCCATCTGCCCGACAGAGAGCATAAATCTAATCTTTATCAGCCGTTTAACCTGTGTTTTTTAATAGATTGGATCATTGTTTGTTTTGTAGACAACATTGTGGAGCAGTGTGGCATGTCAACTTTAAACCTCAACTATACTACTATCGTCTCTCCAATCATGAAAAAGTGAAAAGCTTAATCAACTTCACCAATGCCCATCTCCATCTCACACTCAGATATAAATGCACACATTCTCTCTCTCTCTCTCTCTCACACACACAAACCCAAATACACACACACACACACACACACACACAGACTTCAGATGCGTCAGAATCAATGATGTCCAGCGCCGTTGTTGACTGTATAACGGTGGATGTTACTGGTCACATAAATAAAGGTGGTTGGCAGTGTGTATTGATTGTAAGATGCTCCTGCCTTATCACATTCCTCTCTCCTGTGATCCTGCTGCTCCAAATGTCTCACCTACAGTTAGCGTGACAGGCTGGGACTGTCCTAATGGTGACTTCAGCAATTTGCAGCCTCCTGGGCAACCTCCCTGGACCACAGCAGCATGAAGGGTGATCCAAGTGGGCTCAGGATGTGAGACATTATATTACACACAGTCAGAGAGGGAAAAGTATCTCTCTGTAAAGATAATAGGCACTATGCAGAGAGAGAGAGAGAGAGAGAGAGAGAGTGGAGAAAAAAAGGGCAAGAGACAGGCAGAGAGAAACAAAGAGAGAGAGGCAATGTGTTGCTTGTTGTGAAGGTTTTGTTGATCTGCGCACCCCTACCTCAAGGTTTTATTCCATTGTGCCATAACTTTATTCATATATGGGCCTCCAAGTCGGCTCCTTTAAGCTATTGTTTTACAAAGACAAGGCCATGTTCCAAATGTGGGTAGGTCCTTTGCCAAGATGATAGCAGGCAAAATCACTTTTGCGTCTCAAGAAAAAATATTTTGAAAATGTGGGTCACACAAAATGGACTTTTTATACAGCTTTGCTACAAATACAGAGAGGATGTGTTTTGTTTTCTCTGGGCTCTGTGCCTCGTGTTTAAGATATTCTGATTGTCAGTCATCACAAGTAGCCTTGCCTATGTCAGAACTTTTGTGTATTTTGTGTGTAAGCCTTACATGTACATTATGGGCTTTATTCTTGTGATGGCGCATGGCGGAGCTTTGCACCAGCGAAGTGGGATTTTTGTTGGGCACACACACAGGTATTCTTCTCGGCTGCACACATTTGCTGACTTGCCATGATCTCAACAGTGGGAGGAGAGGTGCAGTAGGGGGTGTGTCAGTAACAATCAAGCAGCACAGTGCAATTATGGGTATTTGCACTTGTGTCGCCCACCTTCTCAGACCATGTCAAGGATGATATGTAGATCATATGTTGGCTTCCTGTAGTTAAACTGTCCCTGCAGTTCACCACCAATTTATGTTTGGCTCTTTGCCTATTATCGTTGAACCGTTTCCTACATTGGGCAAAAGTTCTCCTAGAACCACAGCAACACATATTAATGAAATGTATTATATCCTCACAAGCTAATTTAACATCACCTGCCGCCAGCGGCTTATTTAAGGTGATTCTGCTCCTTCCACACAAGGACATCACTTTCCCCTTGGGAGAATATTTTGTAGAGGAACCGCTCCGGACTGTTCTCTTGTCAGCGCACTGTGGTGGAGAGCACACTGCTTTTAAAGGGAAGGAAAAGAGGTGATTTGATTGGTCATGATTGAAGGATCATAAAAATCAATCAATTCATGATTGAATTGGTCATGAAAATCAACAATTGATCCTAAAACAAGTTAAATTAAGTATAAATACAGGATTCGATTTACTGTAACAACCAAGCTAGGGTGCCATGGCATTTACAGAGATAACATGCCCAGAACTACGCAAGACAGCCTCTGAAGCTGCTATTATTTGTATAGTAGGTAAAAGTGTACAATATTGGTCAGCTTAAAACTGGCTCTATGCTTATCTCTCTGTTGTTCTGTGGTCTTCATGGCCTGTCAATTTCTGCAACTTTACTTCAGGTATTAGATTGTGTCTTTGATAGATAATAGGATAGCAGTCAGTTTAAAACCACTATCATGCTACTTTCTACTCTGTCCGTTCTTTGTGCCTTGTAAATCTCTGCGACCTTAGTTTGTGTCATTAGTAGATAATAGCGCAGGATAGTGGCCAGCTTAAAGTGTGTTATCACACTACTTTTTGCCTGTCTGTTGTTCTGTGGGCTCTGTGCCTTGTCAGTCAGTGTTAGCTGCATCAGGTAGAGGTTAAGAGGCTATGGCGCAGACGTCGTGTCCTGCCACGTCTCTGCCACTCGGGGGTCCTGAGGTCCTCACTAATGGAACCACATCAATCACAGGATTAGCTCAGCGGAAACTTTTTACCCCGCTGTGATTCCTCCACTGAGAGCTGCCCCTCCACCCCCCACCTCCCCTCCCACCCCCCCTCGCTGTCCCCTGACCCTTGAGTGGCAGGAAGGAAGTCTGCCTCAGTGACTGACTGGGCTCAAACCCAATGAACTGTGCTACTTTCTTAGTCAGCTGACATTAAGACTTAGAAATGAACCGAGTGAGGAATGCCTTATAGCATGCATGCTGTAACATAGTGTAATACTTATTTCAAATTGGAAAAGAGCTGTCTTCATTACTTAAATATTAGCTGGGTGTGTGGAGCAAACGCATTAGCTTTGGGTACAAACCTTTCAATAATGTGTCCAAACCACATGTCTTTGACATTATGTCTAATAGCACAATGTATCCATTACTTGTTTGTATTATAAGACACTGAATTGTACCATATAATAGTGTGGTGTGTTGTAGAAAATGGCAGTATACTGGTTTGACATTATTTTTTGCCTGTGGGTTTTAAAAATTGTTGAGGCTGAACTCAAAGCTAAATATTTAAACCCTTGCTTTGGCTTGGCAAAACCAAAGGGAAGAGAGATGGATCCAATTCAAATATTAATGATAAGGCTTTCCAAAACATAAACAAAAGCCCAACTCTGATCCCACTTAAGCTGCCTCTCAATCTGTTATTCACAAATCAGCGCCATGGAGACACCATTGTTGATATGGAAAAATGAAATTCAAGGTCCACACGCCTATAATCAGGTCTATGAGTTCTATGAAAGACACATTGCCTCAGGCAGTGCAAAAATAGGAGAGAAATATACTCTTTCCTTCTCCACTTAATGCTACATTCACACTCATCTCTTGCCTCAACAGAAATGTCCATTACATTTCTATAAATAAATATGCACACTGAACCTCAAAATCTTCCTACCTACCTGACTTGATAACAGTACATGCGTATATATGTAATTATTTTCATCAAAGTGGGTTTGCCAGTCTTGAGTGCACCATTTTTAAGACATACCCTTCTCAGTCACCTCTGAAGCATTTCTAAGCCTTGCTGTGAGCAAATATTCAACCCCTTCCCAGCTTTTGAGCTTCTTTACCTCCTAGCATTACCTACTTTTAAGTGGAATCAATTAATGTTATTCAGACTTCCAGGAGGCCACAGGGCTTTGCCAAAGCTGAATTAGAGGTATTTTAAAAGGGAAGGACCCGCGTTTTAAATGGACAGACCAGTGCCTCTAACATCAGCTCGCAAATGGACAAAAGGCAACATTAGCTTTTAACATGGCAGGTGATTTACATTAATGCAGGGTCCATTTCTATTTGGAAAATAAAGAGGATGACAAACCATAAAGAGAAGGATGACGACCTGTTGGATTTTAAGCGAGCAACCATTAATCAAATAGCCCTGTAATGCAAAGTGTTTAATGTTAGAGTACAATACATCTCTGTCTCCTGTTAGCTATTATCCAAAATGTTGGCATGAAACAAGAGCCTCCTGGCCTTATCTGCCTACAGGGCTGCGGATGACTAAGTTAAGCTTTTTAACAGGTGTCTACCAAGGCAACATGTAAAAGGCTTTTTAACAGGTACCAACCATGCTCCTCCAGCCGGTCAACAAGTAGTTAATAACTACTTCTAACTACAATTTTTTTTTTTTTAACAATAGCAATAAAAGCACTAAGTGCAAAATGTAGTAATAAAAAATACAACATGAAAAGTGATTGGAGTAGAGAGTAGCACTCTCAACTACCAGTAAAATTTCATCGGCCATAATAAAGTCCATTATTCTTGATTTAATGACTTCTAGAATAAGGACAAAAAGAGTTTACTTTGATTTTTACACCTGTTTTTTTGTCAATCAACACAAGGTAACAGAAATTGTCTTTCCACATATTACATACACACACATACTATACAGCCTCCAATACATATGCAACTCTTCAGAGAGGTCAGAGTGTTAGACTGGGCGTACACTACATGACGATTTAGCTGTCCCAGACAAGTCTTTGAGGTCTTAGACAAAATCCCCATGTTGATGCCGACATGGTGTGTGCTGCCATCACTGAAGCTAGTTAAGTTTGAGCAGGTTATTGTGACAGTCTGACCCAGTCTTTGCGCCGTCTCAGACATCCAGACATTTTCAAATGTCTTGATTGGCTTGATTTTGTAAGCACAAATTCTGCAATGCTATTCTCTCCTCCAAATATGGTGCCTTTCTTTTTTTCTTTTACCGCAGTGCTATAAGTGCTGAAAGTTGCTCTTCCTTCTCAAGACTCATTTTAGCACAATAATGTGAAAACAAATTTTGACATTTTTAGGGGCACCGCAGCTGCTGGAGTCTTCTTCTTCTTCTTCTTCTTCTTCTTCTTCTTCTTCTTCTTCTTCTTCTTCATGTTGTGGGCATGGCCTATTTTTCAAAAACGGCCATAACTTATGAATGTTTTATGCTATCTTAACCAAATTTGGTGGACATGTCTAGGTAGAATTCCTAACCTAACATGGGAGGTTTAGTGGCATTTAGCCAATAGGTGGTGTTATTGCAATATTCTAACTTTAAATGGCCATAACTCACTGGCTTTTAGTCCCGTTCAGTTGATACATCGCACACATCTTAGCAAAAACGCAGAAAAAGTAACTGTAATGATGAGCGTACAGTACTGAGCATACAGTAAATCGCAATGTCTAGCTGCAAATACTTTGATAAATTGGACTGTCTTAAAAGCTGTCCCTTTGTTTTGCTTCCCCTCTCTGAAACACCAACACCAACACCAGTGCAGTCTGCAATGCACAAGATTGTGAGTTCAAATTCTGTGGTTAACACTGTCCCCTCACAGCAAGAAGGTTTTGCATTTTCTCCCTACATTTGTAGTAGACAGATGCAAATGAGTAAGCAGAAAATGATATTACAGCCTACCATTTTGACAAAATGAGCTCAATATAATTGTAAAGTTTTTTCACTGCGTCCTTTGCTCAAGCAGATTCCATAACATTGGCAAAATATATTCTTGGACATTAAGAACACCAAAGATGTCTAAAATGCATCAGCTTTAAAGCCAAGCACTCGTAAAGTCATACTGTGAGAAACGGTGTCACTCAGTGGTGTCACTCACTGGCTCAGTGTTTATATCAACTGCCATCAGAGGCAAGGGTTGTGAGTTCAAATCCCAGGTGGTGCAACAAAAATACTGACGTTGTCCACCTCCATTGTACCTCGAGGTTCTCAAATGACAAATAGTTGGAGAGTGACTTTGTGAACATGAAATATTTGAGATTGTACATCCAAATGAGTTCTATGTCATTGTAGTGCTAATGAGCATGAAAAGGTGCCTATATTCCCATAAAATGAACGCCACTGTGTCCAAGTCAGCCTTATTGCCAAGGATAGGACACTTGGTCACATGATGGCACTATTCTCTGCAAGCTCACAATAATATAATTAATAGCATGGTTAACTAATCATAATGTCTTAGGTTTCTCATCTTTGGACAAATTAGCATATTGTGTTCAGACCCCGCTCATTGCCGCATGCGGCCATATTTTCTTTTTTTTGTTTTTGTTTTTTAATCGAGACAGCGGGGTATGGAGGTCCACTGTGACTAAATCCAAGTAAAGAATCTTTTCATGTGTGACCCCCCCTTCTGTGCCTCATCATCTAGTGTATGCACCACTGTGCCAGTGAGACAAGAAACTAGAGGGAATAAGGTTGTTTAATGTGAGTGGTAGGGAGATCTTAGGCTTTTCACAGTGTAGTTTGCACTCGGCATCACTTGCAGTGCAATGTCCCTTGAGCAATTTGTTCAATGCTTCGACAAGGGCACATTAGCCAAGCACTGAAGATTTAATAACAAACACCCTCCAGTCACAGGCTAATAGCAATAATACACCCTCCTGTTGGTGTCGATAATCGAACCAGCAGCCTTTCAGTCATCAGTGAGGCTCTCTACCTGTAGGCCACCCGGCTGTCCCAATTTGCTTCAACTAAACTACAAGTTACAGACTTTTGAACCTCTATAATACAGTATATATGTAGAAGTCTGATACATGTTGATTTGCACTCCAAATAATACAAGCAAGCCCAAAGCAATATCAGTCAGCCAGACTCATATTTGATTGTTCCATTCAAGCTGGGATGTCCCCTACTACCTTCACAGTGCATTGATCCATCTTTCACAGTCTTTATCATCATGAGTCGGAAGACACTCTGTTCTGCAGAGTGACTCCATCCATGTTCTCTGCTCTGTCGCAACATAAAGACATGCACGGTTCTCAGAGCAACATTCAATCACCCTTGCCCTGCAAATTTGATTGAAGACAGCAATTTCATTAGCCGCGCATTTTCCACAGGACAACACTGAATTGAGGCCCTCAGACTTCATCATACTCTTTGCCACTCCTAGTTTATTTTCCCTCTACTCTTGTTTTTAGAGTTAACCAAGCCTGAACAACAAACAGACTTTGAATGATATGTAAACAAATGTTATTTTTGGTAGCGGACGCCAAGTAGACAGACAGGCAGGCAGGCGTGCAGCCCGGGTCTCTGCCAGCAGAAGGGGGGCTGGGGTGGGGGTTGTAAGCTATGACGGAGCCGTGCACTGGAGGACATGACAGGAGTGATAAGTAAAAATGAATATGCCTCAGGCAGCTGACTACTGATTACTTTCCTACTATAATGGCCTAGCGTTTTTCAACGCAGTTGGCTACAGTGTATGGTCAGCTATAAAACGGCACACTGAGCATACCACTGGTGTGGCTAATGCTTGCAACCTGCTTCCTTCACAGTATAAAAGGCAGCTATGCTTCAGATCACTGGCTTCTCACATTTTGTCCCATTAGGCTCTGTATAATCATTATGCAACTCCATGACACTGATTGGATCTCCCACACAGAGTGCAATGGCACTACAGTACATAGGCAATTGAATAAATGCTGATTTAAGCCTGTCAGTGTAATTCTGATAAATGTTATAAATACTGTGTGGATAGTGTAATTTAATGTATGGAAACTATGGATATGTCATCATTAACTCCCACTTAGACATGATTTTAATGACAGCTCAATGATAACACCATAAATTGTGAAATTGGCAGCTAAAGTTTGAATATAATCATTATGAAAGCTTTGGCTGTCATTAAGTTTTACCATATGTAATACTTAAAAACACTGTTTGAGGCACGATGCCTCATACACACATGCCACAGGGATTGAATGCCAAAGACACAAAAGGTTAATCATGTCTCTCTTTTTCATATTACAGAATGGCACATGTCCATTTCAACATATTCAACTGACAATGAACAGAATGCTCCTCTAACAACCACTTCTATTTAAAATTGATTCACTCACCAGTTGTATGCTACATGCGCTATTAATAATACAGTACTATTTAAAGACCAGTAACCTTCCCCACCCATTTGAGTGTGAGCCAACCTCTCCTTGCCACCAGTACTGCAGCAGACAGGCAGGCGAAGGGCGATGTGCAGCAGCAACCCAGGAGCGGGTGAGTGACATGTGGCCGTCAGGCTGGTCTGTCCAGCTCCTCTTTTCCTTTCAGTCCCTTCAGTTTATCATGGCACTTGTGACCTTATCACTACGCGTGCCAACACAATGCTGGCCTTAGCTGTTGTTCAACAGGAGAGCAAATAGCAGCAGAAAAAAAAGAAACAGGGACGGCGCAGGAGAATGCTTGACTAAGCAGTAGCTGTTATCTCATTAGAGCTAGTGCTCCACAACGATGTTTAAAACATGAACTGCACACTCATTTAGGACGTAATTTGACTGTGAGGTGGGATGGGGTGAACAAGGAGGGGCAGCCAAAGAGGAAGGGTCGTGATCATTAAGATTACATTAACTAACATTAACTAAGCATGATCTCCATGGCTCGTTCTCTTTCTTTCTTGAGGAGATAATGGCTCTCCACCTCCCTAGGCTTTGCATCTTTTTCTTCTACTCTGCATTTTTCTGCATTTCTGTTCTCTTTATCTTTCTCCTCTTCTGGCTACCTTTCTGTTTCGCTCTCTCTTTCTTTCTCTCTCTCTCTCTCTCTCTCTCTCTCACACACACACACACACACACACACACACACACACACACACACACACAATTCAGTTTTAGAAAGCACTGTAGGCAGAAATGCCCATGGTTTGAATCATGCTGAGGAGGCAGGAATTAATTCCAATCAGGCTTGAACAGGGAAGAGCCATTCCATTTTGCCCCACTCCTGAAGTCTCTCACACAAAAGACTCTCTCCCCCCACCCCACGTATGCACATACACAACCAGACACACACACGCACACACACACACACACACACACACACAAACCAAACACAAATATAAGAATGCACAGACACATTTCTGAGCACACATGGCATTGTGTAGTTGCTTGACAGAATAGAGAAGAGGTCAGAATTGTCTGCACGCCGCTTCAATACGACTATGGCTGAGCCATTAATACCATGCTAATGAAGCCACTGACACCATCATTCACACACACTCACCTGTCTTTCCCATTTTACTGAGAATTTTCACCAGTTATGAGGCAGTAGACTACTGTTGCTCTGTCAAAACATGTTTGTCAAGATTAAATGCCTTAATCAGAATATGCTGCCCTCATCATCATCTACCCTTTTTGAAGCACCTCTCCTCTGCTGCCCCACTCCCACCCGCACCCCCACCCCCACCCCACCCTCTAAGCCTCCAGTGACGCAACCACAAAGCTCATCAGCGAGTAGTGCAATTGAATGAAGCCCCGTGGCTCCCTCATTTTTCTCCTCTACCTTTACTTTCTTCTCCCCCATCTCTCATTTCCTTCTTACCAGGCCATAACTCAGACACAGCCAATGTATAGGGAGTCTCTAGAAACTTCCATGCCACCCTTCTATTTCCCTCTCATGCATTCACAGAGAATTCAGTGTCTGCCCATCCATTTTCCTACTCCTTTTTCCATCTCCACAATGGGGGAGAATTTTAACATATTGCTCTCTTTTGCCCTTTCTCTCCTCCCTTGCAGGACAGGACAAAACACAATGGTATGGGCCTCACTTATGCTTTATGAAAATAACTAACTGATGATTTTGTGTGTGCACCTTTGGGCCACTCTTAGCTCAAAGCCTGGAACAGCTGTCCTGGGTGTCCCTATGTGACTGCACCTCTCCCCTTACCTATGGGCGACAGCTCTGCCACACTGCCGATATAGGGCCCCTCCAAGAACTTGGGTTCGCTGTCGTTGATGTCCTGGACCTTGATGACAAACTCAGACTCTGGCTCCAGAGGGTCATTGGAGAGCCGGTGCCGGGCCTGGGCCCGCAGCGTGTAAAAGGCCTTCTCTTCACGGTCCAGTTTCTCCGTGGCATGGATGTCTCCCGTCAGCTCGTCGATGATGAAGATGGTGCCCGCCCCCTCGCCGGAGATAGTGTACTTGATGTTGCCCTCACCCATGTCGGAGTCTGTGTGGATCTGTAATACAATGATAGAAAATCTTCAGTTTGTATGTTTAAATGTTTAGATGTTACATTAGCTGATTTCATTGATTAAAATCAAGTATTATTATTTTCTGGAGAAACAATAGAGGGCAAGCTAAGAACTAGAGTCTTCAAAGAAGTGAAAAGTTTTAACATTGTTAATGGCATTTTCTAACTACGTTCATTTGAAGCACTGTCGATACTAATGGTTTGTGCAATTGATAATTTTCAGAAAATGGCATTTGGGCATCACGCATGGCCAAAATCAGTGCATTTCTCCTCCCCATTTCCTCATCCATTTTCCCAGCAGGAAAATGCAGCTTAAGGTCTTTTCGCAGCTCCCTATATGCCAGCCATCATCGCTGCAGTGAATAAAGACACCACAGTTCAAATGGTGATTTACACCGTCTCCACACAGCATGCCCTTCACAGCGTGTGACGCCCAAATTAGGTGATCAAAGTCATTTCTAAGATTGTTAAAGGTGGGGACGTATAGGTGCCGGGGTTGAAAAGTGAACTTAAAAAAGCCGTTATAAATCAGAGCTATAGTTCTCCCTTAATGTGATGAGAAGACATTCCAGAAGCAGCAATGGGAGCAGCATCGGTTCCCATTCCCAACCTCCCCTTTGGCTCTTTGGTGAGCACACAGGGCCTTCTCTCTCTCTCTCTCTGTCTCTCTCTCTCTCCCTCTCTCACCTTCTATCTGAAATTATAATTCAGAGCTGTCTCTGCACTATAACTGGTTCAATCTACTGAGCAGACCAGGGGAGAGGGGAAATCGCCCCAGCCTCCCTGGTTAATATTTTATAAAGGCTTAATTAAATACAGGCTTCTATCGCCCTCGCGGGGGTTTTCATTAAGTATTTGTCGTAAAACCACAGAATAATGCAAGCCCATGCCTTGATATTGCTTCCCTTATCCTATTTCCCCTCCCTTTTTATCTATCTTTCTTTGCCTTTTCTCTCCATTTTGAATCATCCCCAAGACAAATACATGAGCAGTCAGAGAAAATATACACTTTGGCGGTATCAATATTTCAGTGATAATAAAAGAAGTTTCATTGGTCCAAACTGAGAGAGAGAGAGTTATCCAATAAAAGTGTATGTACAGATGTGCCACTGGATATGAATTGTTCTCTGGGATACTGTGCCTGTCTGCCTCTCGTACTTTCACTCTATTTCCAAATTAGATTCTTAAGTCAATCAAAAACTAGCTTTTATATGAAATGTGTCATCATGTGTCAATTCAATTAGACATATGCTGGCACCATGCATACAGTACAGTACATACCTACATGTTCGCGGGCGGACACACACACACACACACACACACACACACACACACACACATATACACGCTCAGCGAGTTCCATCATTCTGCTGGGATGATGCTATTTCTCTTCCCTCAGGCTGGATATACCCATCTGTCTGTCAGTCTATCCTCATCGGAGTGATTCAGGTTGGCAGCTTCAAAAACACACACACTACGCTTAGCGAAGTTGTTCTCTTCAAACTAAAGGTCAGGGCCAGGGCTTCACTTGCTTAGCAAAAAATAAACATTTGCAGTGCAAACATGCCCTTGATAAATTCACTGTGTGAAAACAATCGGTGTGTTTTTTTTATTTTATTTTTTTATTCTTGAATAAAAAAATAAAATAAAAAAAACACACCGATTGTTTGAGAGTTCTGAGGGGAAAAAAAAAACTATTTTGCTGCTGTTATGCATAAAAATGGCATACCTTTTTTTTTCTTTTTCCTTTCTATGTTATATACATACAGTATATACAGTATGTTTGTACAGGTACGGTATGTATGCGCGTCTGTGTGTGTGTGTGTGTGTGTGTGTGTGTGTGTGTGTGTGCATGTATGTATACGTGTATGCATGTATAAGTGTATGGATATGTACATTCATTTATTTTGTTCTAGGTGCACAATGGGTGCAGCACCTTCACCTGTATTACTCGATTGACCATCGCACAATAATAAAAGAGTAAAAAAAAACAATGGCAACCTCAACCAAATGTGTAAGTTGAACAAAGGAGATGTAGCTAAATCAGAAAGTGTGACACATCTCTTCAGAGAATAGTATCTGCTTCACTGGTCAGATCTGCCATGCACCTTTCATTCTTTCATCTTTTTCACCTTTCGTTCATTTTTGAACCTTCCTGACCTCTTTGTATTTTAGAACATGCAATGTTTGGTCAACAGCGAAATACAGAAATGTGATGGTGATAAAACATCTGACCTCCCCAGTACTTGACCTCAAAGAGAGCCAAGACTCTGACATTGAATACATACACATGTGCAGACACACAAAGACACCATGAATGTACACATGCACATAGACACTATAGTATATACAGTATGTGCAAGAACGCACACAATTTCATCACAAATATGCAAGTAAGTATTCATAATGGGTGCACTGCCATTACTGATTTTCACATACAATAGAAAAGGGTTCACATACAATAGAATACAAAGGGATGCAGTTGTCATTGCTCATAGTTAGGGCAATCCATATTTGAGCTAACAACAAACAAACAAACTTTTAGGAAGTTAAAAATGTTTTGAGTACATTGACTTTGGAAATTAGATTCAAGAGATGTGTCAAAAATGTCATGTGACAGTCTACTGACATGATGTCATCACATATGCCATTGTTTCAACACCAGGGTCTTTTATTAAACCAATTAATGAAGTTAAAATTACTTCAACAATACATATTTGTCTATATAGCATAGTAGTTGTGACGAGTTAACGGTTGGCTTTGAGTTAAACTTACTGCAAGTACTAGTTAGCAGTGCCTTGGGGTTTACAGTGCAGAGCTGCAGGGTGACTCAAGGCAGAGCGAGGTTGTTGATGCCCTGTCAGGTTCGGCTTAGGGTCATAACAAAGTGTCCAGCTGTCACTGTGGGCGAACCTGCTGAAGGGCATCACACATGACTCACATGCAGTGATGGAAAGTTTCCTTCTTCTTTGGAGTCAGCTCTTTCGAGTTCGCGCAGTAGAAATAAATATTTTAATTTATTTAAGAGTGGTTCATGATAAATCAGTATTGGAAAGGCGCTGACTTTAGAAATGCAAAAATTCTGCAGGACCTGCAAGTCCCACGTGCTTTATTGAAAATTAATCGCACATGCAATTAAAAATGTTTACAGGCTTCTCACCTCTTGCTAGTGTACTGTATAACAACTTGCATTACTTGAGACATGCAGCAACACATAAAGACACACACACACACACACACACACACACACGCACACTTTTTTTTTTAATAGAATAGAATAGAATAGAATAACAAGACATTTGTGGACAAGGATTTCTTCTTTTTTTTTGTTTTTTTCAGTGGAGATAGAATGTGGGCTACATTGAATCCTTGGGTTTATCGCGGGTTTCAAAGCAGGAGCAAATTGGCCGTCTTATATTTAAGTCTGTGTAATCAGGAATATCCCTGCCACATTTCACCACTGCTTGTCAAGCTCTCTGATCTTAACAGCTTCAAAGTGTTAACAAGGTGACTGTATCAGAGGCAGCATACGTGAAGAGAGTTATAGGGAATGAACGGCACAGGCCAAGGGAGACAGGCCCAGAGAGGAGGGGGAGAGTGAACGGCAATAAGGTGAGGCCAGAGAGAGAGAGAGAAGAAAGTCAGAGGAAGAAGAAAGGTTAAGATAAGGGGGGGGGGGGGGGTGCGAGCCAGAGCCAGATGGAACCTCAGACGGGGGAAAAGATGGAAGACGGAAGGAAAGAAATATAAGCGCCGAGGAAGGCGGAGAGGAGAGCGACGTAACGAGGTAATAACATAATTTAAAAGATGACAAAGCAGAGTAACTCAAATTCCCTCTCATCTTCCCAGGAGGAAATGTGGTTCCCTGAAACACCATGTCCAACAGCCTCACAGTTCCTCCGTTTCTGATCCTCCCTTCCTGCCTTCTTAAGCTGCTTTGTTCCTCTTTGATGACAGCCGAGTGATGTTACAATTGGACCAAGATTTGACTAATTATAGCTTGGATCATTATGGCGAGAACAATTGCTTAAATAGGCATACATGTGCGTGTGTGTGTGTGTGTGTGCGCGCGTGTGCGTCTGTCTGTCTGTTTGCGTTGTCGAACACCCATCAGACACAAACACAAGTATGCACCCGCACCCACACCCACAAACACACACAGAATTACCATCATGCCTTCAAGCACTCAGTTATCACATATGACTGAAGAAACACTGTCCATGCACTAGAAAGAGATGTAACTGTTGAATAAGGTCCAACAATTGTCTCCGGTTTGGGACACGTTTAACAAATTCTTATTTATTTCTTCCATCCAACAACCACTGCTGTTTGTCACAGGCACCTTAGAAAACAAGACAGACAAAAAATAGGAAACTAAATATTGTTTTTACTCTCTATGAGGTACTCAAAGCGTCCTCAAAATGTCCAACCTACAGCAAAGCTGTAACAGCTGTAGTCGGAGCCACGGCATATGATGACCTGTATATCAAATTCATATTCTTCAGAAGGATGTAGACATTCTGTTAAAGAAAAAGATGAGGCTGTGTCATTATAGCATAATTGTAAGGTTGTGAGCAGGGTTGCGTAGGTTAATTTACTAAATATATTCCATTACAGTTACTGCTTACCTCATCAAAATTGTAATCAGTAGCATATTCTCATTACTTTCAGTTACTTTGCCATATCTGAGGTATAAAAATGCTAACCGATGAGGAGAAAGTTAAAATTACAATCCTCAGGTAATTTATTTGAGGATTGCATACAAAAATTGTATGATGTGGAACACCTGTCACTAAATGGCCTTCTGAGTTTCTTGCTTTCGTTTTAACAGCCAAAGCCACGCTGACAGGATTTGAAACTGTACAAGCTAGACTGAATAGCAATCTTGTAAAATAATTCATACTCCCCTTGTTTGGTCCACTAGTAAATATTGGCCAGCATATGATGTCTATCTTGAAACAAATTCATCCTACAACACACATCATCATTTAGTTTATACTAGAGCAAAGAGAATAGTATAGCTAACTACACTAGCAAATTATCTTTTAATTTAGCTTGTGCAATTCCTATCAAGCAGGGCTACTACAATGCTGTAGAGCTTTAAGTTAGACAGCCAGACGAGGCTCTTCGCTCTTCTAATGCATCACTACCTTTTCAATTACACCTGCATGACCATCACATTTTATCTGATACCATGACGCTTTACTGTCTGTCTGCACAGCTTCCATCTGCTGCAGCAGCGAAAGTCAAACCACTCAGCCAATCACATAGGCTAAGTGAACTAGAAGGGCACTCGGAGAGCGCAGACCTCCGCCAAGGTTCGTGCTATTATTGCTTGTTCGTGAGTCGGATCCGGATCCGCTCCAACATTTAATGGGTTCTTCCTTGGCCCATGCTACACCCTTCCACGAAGTTTCATGAAAATCGGGCCAGTAGTTTTTCCGTACTATTGCTAACAGACGAACAGACAAACAAACAAACAAACGGCACCGAAAACATAACCTCCTTGGCGGAGGTAATGAAAGGGAGGCGGGAGAATGTTTTTTTTTTTTCCCCACGCATCTGGAACGCACCCTTTGCAGAGCAGATTAAACTATTTCACAGGAACACGTGAGATTTTATGTCATCAGAAAAGTGGTAGGGACACATCATGTTAAAAGTATTCCTAGAAGTAATCCTCTAATTTTTAAAAAGGACCGGTTTGACTTCTTTGGCTGATAAATTGCAAAAGTAGCCTAAGCAACCGGCAGGTAGGCTATTGTGAAACTACTCAACCATTGTAAAAGATGCCTACCTTACTGTGATGAGACCTGTGATTTGGAAAAGTCTTTCACTAAACTGTAGTATTAATTTATTATTATTTCACTTTTTATCAAGACAACTGCATTTTTTACCAGCTTTCGTGGGCTCGATGGGCATGTGTTGCGAGCATCAAAATGCCACGTGCACGTACTCACGAACCACTGGGCTACGAGTCTAGATGCTACTAACAAGCAAGCCAGCTAATGTTAGTGATAGGTCTCCTGCTTTTGCTTACAGATGCAATGTCTGTGCAACTGATGGTGTGTTGGTAATTTAATTTCACCTCACTTGAAAGCTAAAAAACATGGTGTTTAACACACATTATGTCAATGAACTGCCAAAATACAATGGTTGTTCATTCTGTCAGATTTAAATGTGCAGTGTGTTTGTGCTTTTTTTTTTTCTTGAGCCCCTGCCCCCCAAACAACATAATCTCATAACATTTTGTGAAATGAGCAACAAGTCTGAAACACAGACTACGTGTTGTGTGCACAAATTATATGAAGATTACGTTTTTCCACCATGACTTGGATAATGTGAACGTAGCACAAATTGGACACGCCATTTTCACCAGTTACATAACGTGAAAGGGTTAGCTAAGGGTTAAGTTTAGACAAGAAACTACTGAGCAGGATTTCCCCCCTTGAAATAGCATAAACTCATCCAAAATGTATACTACTCTATCATTACTTATGGCCCACTGGTAGTTTGTGACAGTGTCTGTTTCTGCAGAGACCCTGCCTTCTGCCTGGATTTTCTTATTTCTGAAAGTTCGGACGTTTCTGAGCATCAACCTTTTGGCAGCGTGTGTCCACCTGCAACCAAAACTACTGCTGAATCATTTTATATCTAAAAGCCACGGTGACTATGGTAGCAGTCCTGAACTCTAAAACAGAGAGTTCTGGTCAGAGCTAGTGTGTGTTGTGAGCTAGCAGCTAGCTACCGTTGTTAGCGTAGCTTCATTGTTGTAGAAAAGCTGATATAGCTAGCTAAGCTAACCGGCACTTACCTGTCCAACAGAAAACAGGCCAACTCTGCGTTGCTCTTCATCCCCATCCTGTCCTTCAGTACTCGCCAACGGTTGAAAGCTAGGGTGACAGGCGTTTTGCCTTGCTGTACTTTTTTTTTTTTTTTTTTTACTGTTTTTTTACCATTCTAGCAACTGCAGGGAGGAGGGGTCAACTTTGTGTTTACAAGCCACAACCAGCAAAATCCTACTCAGTATGCCTTTAAGGTTATGGTTAAGGTTAGGCAACTAAAACAATTTTATTTAAAGTTAAGTTAAGTTTAAGCAACTAAAACAATTTGGTTAAGGTTATGGAAGGGCTTTGGTCATGGTTAAATAAGAAAAACTTTAGCAAAAAATTTAAACTTCACTCACAGTAGAAATCTTCTAGATATATTTTATATTTGGGAATTGAACCCAGATAGTCGGAGTTGAAAGCAAATGCATACACCCATCCACCATCCTGACCGCCACACCCTTACTTTCCACCGCATTATTTCAATGTCAGATTGTCTGTTTCTAGTCATGCCTCCTTCATGTAATCCTTTCGTGGTGGGTAAATATATTTCTCTCACTTTTTGTGCACGGAGCACGTTTTTGCATATGAAGACATTGTGCTCATTTCCACGCAATTTCAGGAGATCAGGCTGCCACCAAAATGTTAGTGCATGGCACTGTGTGTGAGTAAGGACTTGCACAAACACATCAATAGAGGGCAAAGTTGGAAGAATACAAAAAAAACACTCCAAAGAGTGTACACAAAGCCATTGAACCGCACAATATGCGGTAACACTTTACAATAAGGGTACACTAAGTTAAGGGTTAGTTAATGCTTAATAAGGGTTAGTTAATGCTTAATAAGGGTCAGTTAATGCTTAATAAGCATTAACTAACCCTTAATTAACAATTACCTAATGTGTAATTTACTAATGGTGTTCATGTTAACTAAGGTATTAATTTCTACATTATTTAATAGTTTATAAAGATGACTATTAAATAATGTATAAATTAATACCTTAGTTAACATGAACACCATTAGTAAATGATTACCAGACACATTAGTTAACTGTTAATTAAGGGTTAGTTAATGCTTATTAAGCATTAACTAACCCTTAATTGTTGTACCCTTATTGTAATATGCTTTCTCTCACATACAAAAAAACGTGTGAGCGAACGTGTATTGCAATTGTACATGCAACACACATGGTCACAGTCACACACACACACACACAGACACACACAAAATGAATTAAATTCAGAGGGCTTTTGTCAGAATAGAAGAGGAAGAAACATGGTAATTTTTATGCCTTGGGCTCAACAGCAGGCCTGTCTCTTACAAAAGTACATTTATTTGTATTTCTATACATTCATTGCAATGCATATTTAAAAAGTAGATGATTATAAAAATATGTAGTTGTCAGATCATTTAAGTTCACAAGGATTCATTATCCAAATGTACCGCACAAAGCTGCCAGTTTATTGCCATGCGAGCGACCATTTTATTGGTAAATCATATTTCATTAGCAGAGTAATGGCAGCCAGAGTGTGAGACAGACAGGCTTGGCAAATTTGCTGAGTTGGAGTAAAGTAATAATATGAAAAAAGCTTGCTGTAAATGGCCAGCACTGGTACAGAGGCATAACGCCTGTACGTAATCATCTTTTGCTCGAATTAAAGTCTTGATACCAAAAGTCCAGCAGAGTCAATGTTTGTGGTGTGTGTGTGTGCGGGTGTGTGTGTGAGAGAGAGAGCGAGGAAAAGAGACAGACAAACAGACAGGCAAACACACACACACACACACACACACACACCATTAATAGCATTAATAGTCTTGGCCCGTGGCCTGGTCGCATGGAGGGCAATAACTCTGGGTAATTTTATTAATACAATCATCTCTCTTCTCCCTCCTGCTGTGTTCCTCCCCCCAGCCCCCCCACCGAACCCTTTTATCAGTTCACTGCTTTCCCTGGCACACTCTCCTGTAATGAATCACAAGTAGATGCAGTCCCCCTCTCTCTCTCCGTGTCTCTCCCATTCTCTTTCTCCGTCTCTTTCTCCCTTCTTTCTTTCCCCCCCATCTCTCACTTGTCTCTATCTTTTACTCTGTCTCTCTCTTCCACTCTATCACTCTCTATCTCTCTGTGTCTCTGTCAGCAGACTGATAGGCCTTCTAGCCATGGTGTTCGCCTTGTGTCTCCCCAGTAGGAATGCAGTACAATGGCAGACAAATAATGGCCAGGGGGCAATTATAACACCCAGCCCCGCTGCGGAGAACAGCAATGTTCATTTGTAACAATGGAGAGATCAATATATGCGTAAGTGTTAGCCATCCATTTGCCAAGTCTAAATGAATAGAAACAAGAGGATCACATGACTGATGTGTGACTCATCTTTGAATCTCATGCTGTCGGCATCAATATTCCATCTTTTCATATCACATCGTATGTAAGCCAATCGAATCGTACATGCTGTCCACTCTCATCAACTCATTGAGGTTCGTTAGAAGCAGCCGATGAATGAGATGTGAATGTGGAGAGAAAAAAAGAAGGTGAAAATGTTCCCCATCGTAAACACGGGACCAAGCCATTAAAAAACATATTTGGTTTGACATCTATTCATTATTGACATCTATTCATTATCTATGATTTCATTCATGTAATTTAATAATCACACTTCCACTGTCCACTCGGAGGGTTAGTGTCCAGTCAATGCCCTCAACATCAAGACATTTTTTTTTTTCCCAAATGAGATATTGTATCCACATTTGAAATAAAAAAAAAAAAAATGAATAGTGATACCTATCCAAAATTATTGCAAGCACACAATGAAAACAAATTATCAAGATGGGCAACTTAAGTTGTTGTTTGACAAATTGATAGCACTTTTGGATACTTAATTCTCTATATTTGATAATCTACATTCACCTGGTGTCCCAGGTGTAAATCAGTCCCTGATTTGAGAGAATGAAAACTAGCATGGCTCTGGGTGCTGAGGATATATACAGACTCAATAATATTTCTGCAGTTTCTGCAGAATTAAGAACTATACAATTATATATAATTAATTCTGAACTATAAGAACTATATGTGGTTCTAAATAGAACAAGATACCTCAAGAACAAGTTTGATCTGTGGTTCTATGTAGAACAAGTTAGTTCTATGCATGAAAATTATACTAGATTAGTCAAATAATCTTTGAAGAATCATTTGGTTCTACATGGAAGCACTAATGGTTCTTCAAATAGCAGTGAAGAGCAATTTAAATCTTCAGCTGTTTTTTCAAAAAGCAGTGGTTCAATAAAACACAATTTAATCAGAAAAGTATTTACAACATAAAAATCACATTAAAATGGAATATCTTACCTTTCCTACATATAGCGGTTCTGTGCCCGTGTACTCCTCCACCACAAAGAACTGGTTCCAGACCCATCCTCTCTTAACCCGCTCATGGGGCATGAGCCCTTGCTGCTGACTCCCTCCTGAGGCCGAGCCACTAGTCCTTGAGGCCTCACAGCAGCCAAAACTACAGCAGCTAAGAAGACCCAGTGCTGTTAACACTGTCCAAGCTCTTGCTCTCCAATATGGAGCCATTTTGAAGGAAAAACAAAATTAAGAAATCCGGCCTGGCTCTACATGTAATGTAGGAGGCTATGCAGAGAGACAGGGAGAGTCTTTAGGTAACAGTTTTATGTCAAATAAAAAGGTACAACTCCACCTGGGCAAACTTCAAAGGTCTTTGTTGGAGAACTTGGAAGTTAATCCACAGGATTCCGCAGCATTCTAAAGTCTTAAGTGGTTTTGTTGAATACAGGGCAGGACATGAAGCTCCATGAGCATATCGGATTTAGAACAGCTGCACAGGTTTTATCTCTGCTGTAACTTGGTCAGTCATTCTGAGCCTATTATAGTATCTGCACCACCACCTGACAGAGCTTCTGATATTCCCCTAAAATGGGAACTAAGGTAGAGCTGAAGCAGAGAAAATATGGGAATCTCTTTGAAGCTGAAGTTTCTGAAGGGAAAAAAACAACAGTTTTTAATAGATAATCAGTTCCATGTGGTCAAAAGTAATTTCGTTGTTTACTGCAGCAACAAAGGGAACAAGGGAATGCAATGCCATGGAGAAACACCCTCCTGAACAGTGACAGTTTTCATCCATTCTTGGCTACGTCTTCTTATTGTCATTCAATCCTTTAGATCTCACTGTATGCCATTTTGTCAAAGGCAATCAGGTCTCACAGGAATCCTTTGATGTCAATCCCAAAGGTTAGTTTGGTTCCTTTACTGTGTGAGGTGGTTTAGCATCAAGCTGTCCATTCAGGTGTACCTATAACAAGCTGGTATGCAATAAAACTCTCCTTCTCTCCCAGTGCCTTAGAAAGCCACGACCAGGTTTGCCTCCTGGAGTAGAATCCTTGAATTATTGGTGATGCTGATTGGTCTTCGGGGGCAGTATCCTCCAGAATACTCCATCGGTTTGGAAAGTTCACTGTTGAAAAGTCCTATGGTATTTTTTGGGCCATGATGACAACCCCATCAGTGATTCATAGGCCAGAAAAGGTCAAACCTGTAAGACAGAAAAGGAAATTGCTGTTATTGTAACTGCCGTATTTCCTATATAATGACTTTTGCCTGAGTTTAAGGGCGAAGCCATCATTTTCTCATCCTGATGCTTTTAAAGGCAAGCTGAGCATCAAACACATTCAGTTTTTGGAATGATATTTTGCTCCTACACTTTTTGTAAATGTACACATTGCCCCATATGCACTGTCACTGGTGTTTCCTATAACGTGCGCACTGCAGAATTCATTGTGTTATTTGTTCATCGTACCTCAGTGTACCCATAAACTCCAATAAATAACTAAAGGGAAAAAAATATCCTCTCCCACCACCTGTCTGTTCATCCTGTCTGTTTTTTTTTTTTACACCTCTCTGTGTTCTGAACCACAAAAACCATAATGTGTTGGGTTTGTTAGGATTATCTGGAGGAAACTGTTTTCCACCAGCGATTGTTGTGCTCAGCAAGAATTCTAACAATGAGCTGTGAGCAGGAGAGTGATGGCAGAGCATTGAAAGGAGGACAGGGAACCAGGTGCGTGGAAAATAGGGAAAAGAGAGAGAGAAAGAAAGGGGGAGAGAGAGAGAGAGAGAGGGAGAAAGAGGTTGTTGTTCATCACACACCGGGCCCACAGCATCTGTCTGCCGTTCGTCCGGCTGACAGAGCGGCCCTAACCCCAGCCAGCTGATTAATTGCATGAGGGAGCACTAATTGGATAAAAGTATTAATCAATTAATTCTATCCAATGAGGCAACAACCCTCTAATACTTCAAACAAACACTGGAGAGTAGTAGAGGGAGCAGATACGGTCCACGGCTGCTGTGAAACATGCACAGAGGTTAGAGAGAGAGAGAGCGGGAGCTAGAAACAGAGAGAGAGGGGGAGAGAGAGAGAAAGGGAGAGGAAGTGAGAATTTGAATGATGATGAGAAAGATGAAAAATTGACAATGAAAGAGAGAATGGAAAAATGAGATAATGAGAGAAGGACCAAGAGAAGGAGGGAAAAAGATTGTGTTTTGTGTGTGTGTGTGTGTAGGTGTGTGTGGGTGATTAATGGTCTCTTTGAAACATAGAGAACAGGGAAAAAAAACAAAAACAAACAAACAATAACATTTAGTATGTCTGTGGCCTTACAGACCCCAAGAATGGGAGATTGCAACACCAGTCGAAGAAAAGCTCCTCAGGCCAGCAGGTGGTTTAACCTATTGTGTTTCTGCCGGCGAGGAGAGGACTTCTAATCTCACTCCTCCTGCCCGGTAGCAAGCCTGGAGCTTCCGGAAATAATTCCTCCTCAGACTGTTGGTCAAGGCAATGTCCGTGGTATTGGAAACCAACTGCTCCGGGGGTGTCCAATCTCAGGAGCAAACAGCTTAAGAGCAACTGGCTTAAACCCCTTGGTTTATAGTTGGTGTTAATGGAGGACCTCTGTACTATGGTGATGTGTATGCATCATGACATTATAAAAATGCAACTCTCATATTTTACATACTGTATATTCAGTCTGTCAATGCAGTGATATATGTTGCTTTATTGATATAAAGCAACATTATCCACATCTAAAGTTTAGCCATTGTAAATGGTTCTTGCTCTGAGTGGCGAAGCACCATTGAGTAGCCATGCAGAAAAATAGTGGAAATTGTATGATGGCTACCTCTGCAGAACTATAAGGAGTGACATTTTCCTTCAGAACAGATCCCTCTAATGGCGTGCCATTTGTGCTTTAAGTTCTTTGAGTTGCGAAAGCTGTGGCCTTTGTGCTGTTGTTTGCACAAAAACAATTGGTTATTTATAACATCAATGTGGAACCTTAGGTCTCGAAGAAATGAATCATTCACTGAATGAATTAATTAAGCCTGTGATTGTAAAAGGTTATGGCATGGGTGACATTTTGCTGACTCACATGTCACAGTTCAACATCTCTTTCATGTAATAAGACACAAGAACTACAACATAACAAACAAAACAGTAAGCTTCCCCCAAACCAAAAGGTAAAATCCAAGTTAATAAGCTAAAAAGCAGTGAATTCCTTCTTGCACTTTGAATGACAGTCCATCAAGAAAAAAAAAATCATCTGAAGTCCCGTGCTTGACTTGAATTGATCAAAAATGTTTCTTTTCATGTTCCCAATTAGATATGTTCGTGCTATAGAGCGACAACTTCAAAGAAATAAAAACATGCTGTTTATTCCTCTCTGCCTCAAAGGCAAACAGCATTGGGAGGATAAAATTAATTCATTTTTGCCTATCTAGACTTTCCCTGTTCCCTTACAGTAGATGACTTAACAGTGCACCAGGCAGCTTGTATATGTTTAATTAGAAACCATTTGTATCAAACATTTTTCTGTGAACGCGAACAGCTCTGAAGTTGCTATGCAAACTGAAACATTTGCTGAGCACCAACTGCTTGGTATTTAAAAACAAAATCCACACTCCTCCAATGAATCTCCTTCTCCGTCTGTTCTGCCTCCTCACTTAGGGAATTTCATTAAGTGTGTACACATTTACTCACAATTAGGTCTAAAAGTAGGAGACTCTAATGAGTTGGGGAGAGAGAGAGAGAGAGAGAGAGAGAGAGAGTGAGAGAGAGAGAGAGAGAGAGAGAAAGAGAGAGAGAGAGAGAGGGAGAGTGAGGGTGGGGGTGGGGGCAGTCTGGCTACACTCTAAGTTGGCCGCCACTCCATTGGAGTCAGAAGCCATCACTAGCAGAGGCGAATTAGTAGCATGTCAATTAATACCCTTTCTTTCCCAGCACTGGCCAGCAGACACCTCTCTCACCCTCTCTCTTTCTCTCACCACCACCACCACTCCCCCCTCCCCTCGTTCTCCTAACCAAAAGCTATTGGCAAGCACTGTGCAGTCATTCGTGACCTATTAGAGTGTTGGATTGATTCTAGAGCATGGCTGCAGCCTCTCATCAGTGGGCATGCCCAGAGCAGGCCCTTTGACAGCTGGCAGTGAACAGACAAGAGCCAGGCAAGACTGATCACTGCAAA
The DNA here is from genome assembly GCF_048128805.1 of Centroberyx gerrardi. NCBI lineage: Eukaryota > Metazoa > Chordata > Actinopteri > Beryciformes > Berycidae > Centroberyx > Centroberyx gerrardi. Next base: position 13,663,840 of record NC_136001.1, read on the forward strand.
CTGATAGGCGTGGGGCCAATGGCCAGCAGACATGCCCTCTCTGTCTCCTACACGCACTCACAGGCACGCAGGCAGCTATACATGCACATGAACACACAATGTAACACTGATGCACAGATACATATGTGACCAAATGTCATGCACCCAGGCTCTACAGGAGAACCATTTTACATCCGATCAAGTTTGAGCAAAATGCACCTTTTGGATTCAGTAATTAATCATTTCAAGAAAATAATTTGCTGACCGCTATTCTGTAAAGCTGAAAAACATCAAAAATCTTAAAGGGAATATCAATAATGCATGAAAAGCAAAAGCAATATCTTCCACGATGTCCCTGTTTTTCTATGTTGTGTCACACATGCACCTTGGCACAATCTAATGCACAGAAGCACGAAGCATGAAGCACTGAGAAATAGATGCAGCCTGGAGCCAATTTTTGTCATTACTTTGGTGTTCTTGCAGCCATTCCAGGGTTCAACAATAATGATTACCCGGTGACACGGGGCCAGTGAGACGCTGATGCACCAGTTGAGTGGTCAGTCAGTGGCCCATTTGGGTCAGTCTCCAAAAAAAGTTTCTGGTCTTGCTATTTTCCACTGAATGATAAGCCTGTTATCTTTGCTTCTCTGCTCTGCCGTTGGCCCACTCTCCTCTGTTGTGCTTTCCCTGACCAATCAGATTGGACGCCACTTCAGAGAGTTGTGTGGAGTACACATGGTGAGGAGTACTTCGAATTACAAAGCGAAAAGTAAACATCCGCTTCTTTCCTCATGGAAGCGACTCTTACCTTGGGTTGAAAATGATGAATCAATTCCTGCAATGTTTTGTACCATTTGTCAGCAATTTCAGAGTAAAGCGGATAAAGCTGGCTCATATTTTAAAGGCACCGACAATTACCACCAACACACACTCGATGCCTCCGACAAGAGCTGGCAGCACCTAGCTTGTATGCTGGCAAAGCATGTAGCTGACAACCCCACATCATGTCCCATTAATGTTTTGGCAAGACAGATGAGAGGAGAGACTTACTGGCCTTATAAAATAGTGTTTTTTCTATGTTACTGATGCAATGCTACATTTACAGAGTAGCTTCTTTCAGTTGGTTAAAATTCATACATTTCCACTTTATTCACAATCAGCCATTTACTTTTTTGTAATTTA